>NW_007578209.1:121080-130307 GCF_000690725.1 Stegastes partitus | reverse complement strand
CAGTTCCGCTCTCAGGACTTCCTCAGGGAGTACGTGCTCTTCCCAGTGGTGAGTCCTCAGACCTTCACTCTTCAAACACGACTTGTGTTTTTGTGCGTCTCCGTGCAGCCTGAAGGCACACATTCCTCTGTCATCTGTGTTCCTCCTCCCTCCGCATACCTGACTGACAGGCAGAAAACACGACGAACACAATCTGAATCAGAATCTATCTTGTTACACGACGTACAAAGCACATTGCTCGTCATTGATCCTTGCTGTTTTGTCTTCGTCCCTCTTGTTTTTCTGTCTTCTCTCAGAACTGGCCAAATGTGGACAAGGTGCTGGAAGACTGGACCCAGAAAGTCGCCGAGGAGCACAAGAGTCACTGGTACGGTCGGCTGCATTTTGTACCATTTTAAAATGTGCACAACAAGTATATGTGCGGTAACATCTCCGTCTGTCCTTTACAGTCGGATGCAGGCCGCTGAAGCAGAGCTGCTGTACATCAAGGAGGTAGAAAAACTGGACGGCTTCGGCCAGGAGAGCTTTGCTGCTAAGGTAAATACGTCACACAGGACTTTCCAAAGGAGGAGATCCAGGGGTTTGCCCTCCACAGAGAAAAAAAAAGTGACTTCTGGCACCAAATAAATACCAACGTTGAGTCACATCCACTGAGCTTCATCATTGCATCTTTTATCTGCCCAGCTGTAAAAATGCAGAGAAGTGTTTTGAAGGACAGTTTGGGTTTTTGTGCATCTATTAATATTTAAAGCCGACTGATCAGTACGTGTAATTAAGAATCATTACACCTTCACATTAAGATTTATCTAGACATGTCACAATGTTGGTTTATCTATTTATTTTTATCAGATTATGATACACTCTTACTCAAAAAGGTTATTTTAAGGAGGACTTCTAACTTTCTAAACCCAAAAACCTGCCAGCGAAGTTGAAAGGAATGTTATCTTTAAAAAAAGAAGTCACCAAAATTACACAATTCACCAGAACCAGACTGTAAAAAAACAGGAAGAGCCAAATTGCTCATCTGACGCACAGAACCGTCTGAAAAATGATCCAAATCTAAGCTTAAAAATCACCATATTTCTTCCACATCGCTGTTTTCCTCACGCCTTGTTTAAAAAGATAAAACCCGTTTCTGTCACCGTATTCTATAAAAGCAAAAACTCGTGCGCTTCTCGGCACAACTGTGAAGCAGTTGGTGACTCAGCTGGTCACAAGACAAAAATGCAGGGACTTTCTGGTGGAAGGGCAGCCTGTATTTCCACAGAGCAGATAGGAAACGGAGATAGAAGCACATTTAGAACGCATGTAGGAAAACCAGACGGAGGCTTAGAGGAAATCTGTTGAGTTTTTATTCCCATTTTTGTAATATGATAATAATAAAATACATTCATGGCATCTTAGCTGTGTCTGCTACACAAAAAACAGTTCTGTCTACTTCTGCTCATGGTGTTTTCCTCGGGGTGCAGGACTTCAGTGAGTTAAAATGCAACAGAAGCTAAAAGCTGCTCGGCGATAAAACATGTGAATCGCATGACTCAGATCATACCCCTCTCCTGTCGTGTTCTGCTGTAGATAATTCATTACCTTCTTCATTCAGGAAACACATAAACGTCTGTGTGGACTGATGGTTTCCACAGCAGCCCTTCTGATGAGGATGCCCTCTGTGCTATAAATGCGTTTCTTAATGTGTTTACTCGCTGCTCCGGACCTCTCAGCACATTCGCAGAGCTGGTCGGGGACACGTTTCTTTGTCATTACGCTTGTTTTGTTCGAATGTAGCTCGTTAATCGAAACTCTTTTATGAGAATCAGAAATTAATACAATTAAACAGGAGCAGCCTGCTGTTTGGCTGGCAGCTGCTTTTCATGTGTTTTATTTTATCGCCCTTAGCTTTATTACAGCTCTATAAAGTAAACTAGAAAACTCATTCTTTGATCTCTCCGCAGGACAACTACACCAACGATATCTTCATCGGCGTGTCTTTCATCGGCGTGTTTGTCAAACACAGGAACGGCCGATCCATCATGCTCCACAAGTAAGACGCTCCTCATTCTGTAGTGACTTTGTCCCCGTTGCAAACACAAACGAATGCAGGAAAATGTTCCTGAGAAAATCCCCCAACTCTTGTCTCTGTGTGTGCGTGACAGGTGGAAGGACATCGGCACCATCGCGCACAACAAGGCAGCCATCACAGTGGAGATAACGAACCGAGACGACACCATCGCTTTTCACATGGTGAGTGTTGTGTCTGCCGCTCACACACACACACACACACGCACAAGGTTTATAGTGGGAATTTAAACACAAAAGCAAAGAGACGAAGCGCAGGGGCAGATCCAGAAAGCTGAAAATAATCGCTGTTTTTCTCTCTTGTGTTTGCATCCGCAGGAGGATATGGAAATGGCCAAGTACATTTCTCGTCTTTTCACGGCCAGACACAAGTTCTACAAACAGAACAAGATCTGTGCAGAGTGAGTCTCGAGGCCAGACGAAGGCCACTAACACATCCAGTCACTTTAAGCTTTTTAAAGTGGAGTTCGGCAACCTTTCGAAGGTTGTGCGAAACAACAAATTATATAAAAGATCATCCTGAATAGATGATCCAGTGAGTCATCTTCTGTTTTTGTCACCGTTCCTCTGCAGGCCCACTCACTCGCCAGCGCCCATCAGGAGGAGACCCACCTGGACCCACCGCCTCTCTCTGGTACGGCGACCAAGTGGCTTGTTTTGCTTTGAAGTGGGTTTTTTATTGCGGCCCTCTGGTCTGCATAAATGAGACGAGAAGCCGGGATGAAGAGGGAGGATTTGGGAGGGAATGGCCACGGTTCGCGGTCCGATCCCGCTCTCCCACTCAGGGCAGCTCCTAATTGTTGCCGTGGAGCCTCGGTTTTTAACGTGTGTTGGTGGTGTGGTGGGTGTTGTTGGAAAGTTAGCAAAGGGTGTTGCTTGGTCTGATTTCCGGTGCGACAATGAAGGCAGTGATTTTTTTTCCCTCCCTGCTGGCCAGACAATGGTGAGGCTAAATGTGGCACAATGGATGTTCAGTGCGGCCACTGGAGAGCTCAGATGACTGTCTGGAGAGCTGCGAGTGTTTGCAAACCCATGGGCATGGCAAACACCTGAGTCGGTGGCAGTCACCTGTAGTGTAGACGTGATAAGGAAGTGATGCAATAAAAAAACAACCCTCTGAACCCGGAGCTGCTTCTTGGCGTTTCAGCTCCGGCTATATTTTTACTCACCACTGCAATATGAAGTCCTGCACCTCGATGGAGACAGGACAGCCACGGCTAGAAGTGGAGCCAACTCAGAAATGTCTTCGGTACAATGAGATGAAGTTATAACGCCATACATCATAAAGAAAAAAATGAATTTCATTGAATATTTTCTTCTACAAAAATGGAACAAACCTGGAATCCAAATTCCCAAAAGGGGGGCTACCTATACTGGAAAACAAAACGTTGGCTCTACATACTATTAATACTGTACTTTTTGCTTTTTTAATTTGCTTCCATGCTTGTCTCCTGGGGCTGCAAGGTGGCTCGGTGGTTAGCACCGTTGCCTCGTAGCTAGAAGGTCGCCGGTTCGCATCACCCGGGATCTTTCTGTGTGGAGTCTCCATGTTCTCCCCGTGCAGCGTGGGTTCTCTCCGGGTTCTCCGGCTTCCTCCCACAAAGTCCAGAAACATGCTGAGGTTAATTGGTGATTGTAGTGAGGATTAAGCGGTGTGTAGATAATGGATGAATGGACTTGTCTCCTGCTCTGTGTTAACACCTCCTGCAGTTCAACCCAGTTCAGCTGAGAAGTCCCTGATTTTTAGTCACAGCGCTGGTGGTTGTTGTTAATGGCTTCACGGTTCTGCCAAAGAGTGCAGAATTTCGTTTATTTTTTATTTTTTTGACAGAATCTGATAATGCATTTTTTTGGTGACTTTTGAATTGATCCATGTAGAATAAAAGGATTTTGTTTTCCAAACGAAAAGTTCAAGGACTGTCAAAAAAGTTGATGATTCTTTGTATTTTAACTGGATCTGATAGACGGCGTACTTTTGGTGGTTTTTAATGACTTTTCAGTACGTTTTGAGGTTCTACGGCTTAATTAGAAAAGCTAACAATGCCACGTTTTAACTGTGTTGCACTAAACGTATGTCTCCATCCAGCCGCGGCCCCAGTCCTGTAACTTCCAGTCGGTGCATTCCCAGTATGGAGAACATTATCAGGACACCCAGAGCTCTCAAGGTACGTGTGAACCTCCGACACTCACAAACACGCCGAGCTTCACCGCCCTCCGTCTCGCTTTTTGCCTTTCCACCACATTGACAATAACTCAAACATTCGACTTTGGCTAATTGTGTCTTTCCCATCAGGCGTGTGACTCACAGCCCGTTTGTATTTTAACAATCTCCCAGCCAATTAGAGCCCGACGTTTGGGGTGACCTCATTTGTGCTCCGCTCTTTCATTGACTTTTTCACACACTCGGGCTGCCTTATAATCCGAGGAGCTTCACTGATGTCGGCTCGACAATAAAAGCCGGAGCGAGTGGAAAAACATTTTGGGTGTGCTGCTCTGTGTGGGTGTGAGATCACTCCGGAGTGTGACCTCAGGCATCGACTCCGGACTGAGATTATGTGTGTCTGCCTTCTTGTGGGCATGAGATAGTTTCACACGAGAGCGGCTCAGTAAAAAAAGGGAACAACATTCTCACTGGTTGTTCATAGGTGGCTGGCGCTGCTGTGAAACCAGAAACCAACGATGATCATTTTTGCTGAAGGGTGCCACGAACACTCTTTATTTCTTAAGCATTTATAACAGCTAAAAAAACAGTTGAACTCCAACACAACCTGCAGTTTTGTCACATGATATAAAATCCCGTAGGAGTGTAGAGTTAATTTTTTGGGGCTATTTTTAAAAACTGAGGCATGTAGAATAAATGGTTCTTGTTAGTTAGTTCAAGAACCATCATATAGTTTCTGATAAATTGTCTAATTTCAGATTTTTTTTAAAGATAACTTTCAATCTTTTTGTAGTTCAGATGGTTAAATCAATATCCTGCATAAATGGTTTGAAGCTATTTGTAAGTCGGATGTAATCGTTCCTCTTTTTATTCTTCGTCCTCTCTTCGCTCTGTAGACAGCATCTTCCATGACGACCCGTACTACAAGTCAGAGACCAGTCTGGAGATCTGCCAGGTGGACTTTCCCTTCCGAAACGGTACCGTGGCCAACGGCAGCATGTACAGCAGCCCCAGCCTGAGCTCCCTCAATCGATCCCAGACTTTTGTCCCGCCCTCGCCCATGTCGTCCAACCTCAGCATCCCCGGCAGCGAGCTCATGCGCCCCGACTACATCCCCAGCCACCGCCACAGCGCCATCATCGCTCCATCCTACCGGCCCACCCCCGAGTACGACACCGTCATGCGGCAGAAGCGGCGCATGCTGCCTGCTCACCACGACTTCCACAGCCAATCGCTGCGCAGTCTGAACATCAGCAACGCCTGTGCGTACCGGCAGCCTGAGGCTCTGGTGTACAGCCAGCCAGAGATGAGGGAGAGGGGCCCTTATCACGGTCTGGGCCCCAGTCCTGGACCGTACACACCGCAGGTAGAGGGACGAGCTCTGTGTTTGATTGGTTTCTAAGCTTCTTGGTTTGATACGTCTCATACATGACTCTGTGTTTGATTGGTTTTTAAGCTTCTTGGTTTGATACGTCTCACACATGACTCTCTGTTTTGCAGATCAGCTACAGTAAGCCGGTGTCCCACGGCCCCCATCAGGGAGGACCAGCCAGCAGCCAGGGCCCCTGTCACTCCCCCTGTGTGAACGGAAGTGCAGGCGGCGGAGGAGGTGTAGGAAGCTCCATCTCTCATACTGTCAGCACGCCTGAGCTGGCCAACACCAAACAGCAGGGGACCAACATGGGAAGCTACGCGGCCACGGCTAACATGCTGAGGAACCACATGTCGCGCCCTCCTCCGCCTTACCCCTCCAGCTCCTTCCGCCCAGCCACCAGCACGCCGGACCTGGCCAGCCACCGGCATCGCTGCATCGGGGGCAGCAGTCCGGAGCTGGTCACCCGCATGGTGCAGCTGTCAGTCAAGACCTTCCAGCCGGACAGCTCGGCCGTGGTGCACCAGTCCCTGCAGGAGGTTAGCGAGCCTTTAACTGCCGCTGCTAAGCACCGCTCCACCCTGGGCAAGAGGCACAGCATGGAGGTGATCAGCAGCATGCGAGGAGGAGGAGGGGGAGGAGGAGGAGGAGGAGGAGGAGGGATGGAGGGCCTGGTGATGAAGAGCATGAACGCTCCCCTTCATCGGAGGAATACTCTCAGAGAACACGTAATGCCATCTCAGCCTCAGTCCATCCCTCAGCCCCAGCCACAGACCCCTCAGTCACAACCTCAACCTCCACCCCCACCTCCACCTCAGCAGCCGATGGAGCTGCCCATGCAGATGCCTGCCCAGAATGCGCCCGAGGCTTCTGTTGGGCCACCTGCACCGGTGGCCTACCAGCATCAAAAGACTCTCTCCAATGCTACCATGCTGATACACAGTAGTGAGAGCGAAGAGGAGGAGGAGGAGGAGGAGGAGAGGCCTGAGCTGGACGTTCAGATCCCGGGCCTCAACGAGGACATTAGCATCAGCGCTCAGCTCCAGGCTGCTCTGGCCAAGCTGCCCAACAAACCCCCTCCAGAGTACCCCGGACCTCCTCGACAACCTGGCAACGCTCAAATCCGCACCCACGCCCACAATCACAACCACACTCACCACCACAACAACCAAGGCCCGCAGGGCAACCAGGGACCGGTGGACCCAAGCCAAGCCCACGGCTGCACCCTCAAAACTGGGCAGAACCAGGGTGTTAGCGGGCCTGTTGCTGGTGGCGGTGGTGGTGCAGGCGGTGGTGGGACGCTGACCCGAGGGGATCAGAGCGGAGTGAACGGAGGAGTTTTAGGTCCTTCCATTTCAGAACCGGACCTGACCAGCGTGAAGGAGCGGGTGAGGAAGGAGCCGGTCAAAGAGAGGCCAGTCTCAGAGATGTTCTCCTTGGAAGACAGCATCGTGGAGAGGGAATTCGCTCAGAGGGTGAGACGTCTTTACACACCTACACTCACATTTCAGTCACACCAACATGTTTCTGATAATACGTCATTTATTAACCATCTTGAACCCGAAATATTGTCTGAGCATTTTTTGTTCCCGACACATTTTTTCTCACTGTGGGTTCATTTTTCACTGAACTCTACAAACCAAACAGCGCATGTATGGACAGCAGCAGAGAGAAGTCAGAAACATCTGGTGGTGCAATACGACAAAGTTATTTAATATTATAACGACAAGGATTTTTATTTATGTTGCAAAAATTGGAAAAAACTGCACTCGAGCGCCCACAGACACCAGCACCGAACAATAAATGGTTCCTCTACATACTACAGATATTTTCCTGTTTCCCTTTTTAACTTGTCTCCGTATTGTCTCCTGCCTGCTCCTTGTAAACACTTCCTGCAGTTCAGTCCAAGTTCTGCTGAGAAGTCGCAGAAGTTTTGTCTCGTGACCGTCGACCGAGTCTCTGATGACTTTTTCTTTTGATTTTTACAAAATCTTCTGCGTGTAAATGCTTCTTTTTCTGGCAAATTTGTAAACCAGACCAGTGGGATGCAGTTATTTTGATTTTAGACATTGAAAAGAGGAAAATTCAATAATTCTTTCCGGTTTTTACAGGCTTTCGCTCTAATGAATGGTGTCATTTTGCCAATTAAAAAAAAAAAACAACATACTCTTTGGTGGGTTTTGGGGTTCAGACGGCTAATTAATGTGTGAATCCACACACACTTTATATTTTGGTGTCAGCAGCGGGACAAACGAGCCTACGATGAGGTACAGTTTTAACGGTTCCAGTCTGTTGTTTGCTAGCTAGCTCCGTAGCTCCTGATTAGCAGTAATCTGGGGTTCAGCACCTAAGAGGGTAGCACTAGGCTCTGAATTCCCCCCAGGCAGCTAAAAGCCCCTCAAATCCCTCCAGATTATTCTCTGGGTTGGGTGTTCTTAGGTGTAGGTCAGCTTTCTGTTAAGGCGCAAACATTTGAGGCAGCACCAGGTATGAGTTCGATCATATAATCGCCTGAAGCCTTTCTGTTCACGGTTCACCTGCTGTGATTTTATTTTTCTTTTTAGTCCAAAATGTTTCTGTGTTGCTCAGAGCTCCAGAAGCTGTTAACCCTTATTTACACCAGCTGGTTTGTCGTCCACATGGAGGGTCCCCCTTTTGACCCCCAAGCTGTTGTTTTGACCGTCCCACCGGGGATGAGGGAGGTGGCGAGGGGAAGGGCGGAGCTGTCCTGGAGGTTTAATAGCATCAGAGCTTAGGAGAGGTAATCCTCGGAGGAAGGAGGGGACTGTGCAATGTGGGTCAGTGTTGGGGAACGAGGGAAGGCGGCGGCGGCGGGATGACAGAAAGGGTTCCGTGAAGCCAAGGAGGCCGAAGAGGTAGGTGGCGGTAGAGAAAGAGATGAAAGGATCAGAAGAAGAAAACAAGGATGAAGGGAAGCAGACAGATAAGCAGGTGCAGGTCTTTCCTAATAGGCTTTAAGCTCGTTATTTCACACCTGTAGACGGAATAGGAGGGGATCGGTTCGTCCAGGTTTGCCCTACAAACAGGAAACGCACACACACGGCACACGAACGCACGGCGAATTCCCGCCCACCCACTGCTGCTCGTGCACACGCCGGCTGCGCTCGGGCCATGGCAGGTCAGTCAGTGCTGCCATGCTGCCCGTACCTGTAACCATGACACCGGGGTTTTCTTCTCTCTTGAAGACGCTGGAGAGGCAGAAGATGTCGGTGGACTCCATGAAGAGGCCGCTGATGATGGCCGCCCTCAACGGCCTCTACGTGGCCCGGATGCCGGTCCCCGAGAGCCCGGCGGAGGACGGCGCCAAGGCAGCTACAGACGAAAGGGTAAGACGCTCGGCCTCTGTACGGAGCTCCAGTTAAATTATTCATGATTCTGTCTGTGTGTCATGTGGTGTTTTTGGAAGATTTTGCTCATATTCAGAATATTAATATACTGTTTTAAATGCTTCAAACTTCTGTAAAAATGTAGGTTTATTGATTTATAACAGTTGCTAAAAAATACATGTAAAATTATTTAATTTTTATTCTCAAGAGGAACAATTAAAAAAAAAAAAATCAAGCCCCAATTTGACTTGTTCAGGTTTCGTTTGGAGCATCT
>NW_007578209.1:118123-119931 GCF_000690725.1 Stegastes partitus | reverse complement strand
TCGTGTCTTCTGTATGTGCACCTGATTCAACCCTAAAGCCTGTCAGTGGGTTCAACCGACACTTTGAAATCATCAACATTGCACCATTTGTGAAAGCTGGAATCTGTAAAAACAAGGGCCCGACTGATATGGATTTGTTGAGGCCGATGCCGATTCCAATATTTGGCAAAAAAAAAAAAGATTCTGATTACCAATTAATTGGCCAATTAATATAAAAAAATATATAATAAATAAAATAGCTTCTTCTTTGGTCCCTTAACGCTATAACAACAAAGATATGAATCACAGGCCGAACATTTTACTGTTTTACTCTTTGTCCTTTAGTATTTGTTTAACTTTACAGCAAAGAGGAGTTTTCTAGAAGAAAAACATGCAACAAAGCGTTAAACCTGATATGCATCAGTAAAAACAAAAAAAGTTTTCCAAACAAATATGTCTGTAATGTATGAATAAAATTAATGTATGACAGCGACTGTGACACTAAACAGCATTTACTGTTTTATGAGAAAATAAGAATATATCGGTGTTTAATGATGAGTATTTTGAAAAGGGCTATAATCACTCGGGCCTTAGTAAAAACATAAAGACCTGTTCAGCTTTCAACTTTCTGACGGTCCCTGAACTAATCATGCTGTCAGAGAAGATGACCAAATAAAGGCTTAAACTTTTTATATTTCACCGAAATCACTTTTTTTTACACGTTTCAATAAAAGGTGTTGCCGTAAATAAACAGTTTGCACTGAGCAGGTTCTGTACAAATAAAAGTTCTGCACTCCTCAGTGTAACCGTTAAGCCTTTAGTGATTCAGGCAGGAATCGTGAACCCCCAATTTATATTATTAATATGTCATGAGTAATAACTTCGTTGTTCATGAATTAAAAACTAATGTGTTGATTCCACACATTGATCCCTTTATATTAACATGTTGATTTTCTTTTGAATGAATGAATGAGTTTATTTTGAACAAATGAAAGGGAAAAAAATATAAAAACAAAAGAAAATAATATTAAAAAGAGCAAAAAAAGAATAATAATAATCTGACATAATCAAATCATAATATTAACAAGTTCGATAAAGGAGTGGGAAGAAGTACACTTTTAATTCTGACAGCCCTGATACACATTTATTTGATAAATGTAGGCCCTATTTATTTATTTGTTTTTATAACGATCTGGCGACCCCCTGAAATTATCTTGGGACCTCCATGGGGGTCCCGACCCCCGGTTTGAGAACCACTGCTTTAGGCTATGGTTTCCACAGAGGTGCAGGACTTTGTATTGCAGTGAAATCTGAGTAACAAAAATGTGACGGAAGTGAAAAAGCGTCCGAGTTCAGGGCGTTGAAGCTTTCTCTACATGTACATGAAGGATGGAGATTATTTCTGTATACAGCTGCAAAAAACAGATGTTTGGTGGTGATGTTCCTTCAAGTAACACGATGGGTTCAGACTTTTGAACGTATTTGCTTAACAATGACAGGACGAGTGTGGCGGAAATCTGTCTCAGTCCACGGACTAACATGTGAGCTTCATGATTTAAAAAATAGATGTAAAATACAGTTTTAACTTTACTTTCCAAAATCAAAAATATCTTTTACCAAAATGTTTTCTGGATCATTTTCATCCAATGATGACGATTTCTTCTCTGTTAAACTCACTACTGTCTCAAATATTACTTTCAATAGATAACAGATGAATCATAAATAACATCTAAGATTTCCATACTTAAAGGGTTTTTAAATAGTTTATTTAGTCATTGAACAGCAGTTAGCACACATTTAGTAAAATGGTTTAAATGTGCTCATGAACC
>NW_007578209.1:116884-117926 GCF_000690725.1 Stegastes partitus | reverse complement strand
TTTTTTTTTTTATTTCTAAAGCTTCTTTTTAGCTCACAATTGCTAAAAAATATACAAAAAAGCAGAAAATTACTTTACATCCATTCATTCATGCTTTTATTCTGGATTAAGAGTTTCGTTTATTCAAGAAGAAACTTTCAATCCCACATTTTACTTCTCTACATCTCATCTAAACGTTTCCCTGACGGTTGTCACAGTGAAACTCTCCGATAACAACACTGATTTAATGAATTCCACTTCCCTCTTGCTGTCCGTTTGCTCGCTCTTTGAGCGCGGAGGTGTGAAACCCGGCCTTTGTCCCGACTGTTGCTAAGCTAACGGGGGCAAACCCTAAGTGGGCTGTGGAACGCGTGGCATGGCGGTGCTTATCGCCTCTGGGCCTGCTGGTATGTTAAGAATGTGACCCGGGAGAGAGCGAGCGAGCCGCAGAGAAAGAAGACTGTGCCCTCCCAAACATGACTGGCCTAATAAACACGTACCCCCACCAGGACCGATGCCCCCGCTGCTGCCGGTTCTGCTCTTTCACAGCTGTGTTGACGGGGTATAAATGCTTTGAGGTCTTTGATACTGAAGTCAGCGTTCAGCTTTGAGTGATGCTGAGAGATTAGAATCGTGTGCGGCTGGATTCTGCTGGTCTCAATAGTCTCTTAGGTATGGTGGAATGTAAACCAGTAAAAGGCTGAAAGAGAAACCTCTGAATGATGTGTTGCTTGGTATTCAGCGACCAACCCTCCCCTCCTGTTCTCTTTCTCCTCAGTGTAAGACCTTGGAGTTGAAGCTAGAAGAAGAGCGGGTCTTCACCGAGTACGAGCAGGTGCCCAAGAAGAGGAGCGACTGCGTCCTCACCACAGCGACTCTGCCCGAAAACGCAGAGCGCAACCGTTTCCGCGACGTCGTTCCTTACGAGGAGAACCGGGTCGAGCTCGTGCCCAACAAGGAGAACAACACGGGCTACATCAACGCCTCGCATATCAAGGTGTGCTCTGAGGGTCAGACTGTAGAAGTGTGTCGTGTCTTCTGTATGTGCACCTGATTCAACCCT
>NW_007578209.1:108056-115334 GCF_000690725.1 Stegastes partitus | reverse complement strand
GGTAAAGATCTGGATCACCTCAGATCTCCAACATTTACATTTTTACCGTGCAAAGAAAAACACACGACATGTTCTTTTTGGCTTTGTTTTAGTCCATTATTCAGAAAACTCATTCAGTTTTTAAATGGTGCAGCTTTAGAAGCTAAACCCATAAATCAACACTTGATCCTCAGGTTTATCTGAAAAAATCAATTGTTCACGATAGAGAGCAGTGACATCATACAGCATCATGTGTGTCGTCTCTGGTGACTCACATTCAATATGTGAAGAACATCTGGAACGTTAAACCAGACTCAACAACCAAATGTACAAGAAAATAATCTGAATGACTTAAACTCAGTTGTTGCTTCATGAGGGTCCAGTTTATCTGTGCGGCTCCTGAGCGGCTCTGCAGCACCAACATCCCGTCACCTTCACACTAAAACAAAGAGCACAGGCTGGATGCGTTCCGTTTTCTGCTGGTCTTTGTTGTGGTCATTTCTAAGCAGGGAACGGCTCGGAGCGAAGGATGAAAGGCAGCTATTGAAGGCTGTTTAAGCTCTCAGAGCTCGTGGAATTCCCAAAGAATGTTGTCCAAACTCCAAACCCTCTTAAGCAACCTGAGTTGCTCTCACTAGCCCTCTATTCATGCTCAGTTGCAAACAGTGTGTGTGCGCGCAGGCTTGTGTGTGTGTGTGTGTGCGCATGAGTTTGCATATGGTGTGTACTCCTAATTGAAAATGTGATCACCAAAGCGGCACTGAATCGCTGCCTATCACGGTGTAACCCTCTTACTTCCCTGTTGTTTAAGGTAGCAGCCGCGGAACAAAAGGCCTTGTTTATTCCCCATCCATCCCTTAATACAGTGTTTACAGTCACGAGGTGGCCCCGGGAATCAGCTGCTCGTTACGTAACCCGCGCTTCTGTGGCCGGAGTGACGAATGACAGCGCTCCAGTGCCGTGTGTGGCCTGATGGTTATTAATGAGGCTTGAGGAGAGGAGTTGATGGTGTTGTAAATGTAGGAAAAGTGGTGTTTCTACTGCCCTCCGGTGGTGAGTCTCATAACAACCTGAACATGGGATTCATGCGTCCGTCGGTGTTTTTGCTCTGATTTGCGTTTTCCTTGGATGTGTTTGTCGGGAAGCACTTTGTTTGCTCCTGATTGCCGTCGCTGTAATCTCTGCTAATTGATTCTTTGTGTGTTTTCCCAGGTCATGATCAGAGGGGAGGAGTGGCACTACATCGCCACCCAGGGTCCGCTCGCCAACACCTGCGCCGACTTCTGGCAGATGGTCTGGGAGCAGGGGGTCAACGTCATCGCCATGGTTACTGCCGAGGAGGTACGCACACACACACACACACCAACACAGCAGATGTGGTTATTTTTCAGCTGCACAGTGAAAACGTGTGTGTGTCGCATCAGAGCTCGTCATTTACATCCACTCTTCTCTCCTTTCCCCTCCTCCACCCATTGATCTCCTCCCGCCCTGCGCTCGTCACCCGTCCGTCCCAGGAGGGCGGCAGGTCCAAGAGTCACCGCTACTGGCCCAAACTGGGCTCCAAGCACAACTCGGCCACTCACGGCAAGTTCAAGGTGACCACCAAGTTCCGCACCGACTCCGGCTGCTACGCCACCACGGGATTAAAAGTCAAACACCTGCTGTCTGGCCAGGAGAGGACGGTCTGGCACCTGCAGTACACCGACTGGCCTGAGCAGGGCTGTCCTGAATATGTCCTAGGATTTCTCTGTAAGTGGGATTGTTTCATCGGAGAGAGAAACAGTCGCTGTACTTTCACTTTTTCACTTAAAGGAGTAGAGGACATCAAGTGTCTTGTAGAAGGTTAGAAAAGAAGGATTAAATGGTAAATGTGATGCTAGATTGCGAGCCAGCAAGCAGTCAGATGAGTATAAAGACGTTTCTTTGACCCTCTGAACCCAAAAACTGCCCAGCAAGGTTGAAAGACGTGATGTCTTTTAAAAGAAATGCCCTGATTCCTCCATTAGTTACAGTCAGAAACCAGAAAACCAGAAAGAATTGTCAGATTTCTACATTTGACACGGTCCACGAGCTGCTTACTAATAATCATGTAGTTCAGTCGGGGACACAATCTTTTTTTTCCAGAAAAATTTACCAAAAATAAACTGTTTATACCAACTGGATGCTGTAAAAGTAGTATCGTACTGCAGGCTGTGCACAAAGAGCTGATAAAGTGGAGACTAGTGTTGGTATTTGTGACACCTGTGAGCACCTGCACATGTTTTTTTTTTAATCTTTACAAGGTAAATATAAAAGATAATCTGCTTTAGTTCATTCTTTTTTTATGATGTATGGTTTTATAACTGTGTCATACTAATATGATGGCTGCACTTGTTCCATAAAGATGCAGGACTCATCTATCGTAGTGAAACATAAACCTACAGCCAGGAAAGAGGTGACAGGAGCAACAACAACAACTCTGTGGATTTAGAGGATTAAACTAGTTGTTATTGTCCATCAGCGTGCAACAGAAGAAGCACCTGGAACAGATTCCGTCTTCTCAACACCCTGATATTTTTGTCTCCTGCAGCCTACCTAGAGGAGATCCAGTCCGTGAGGAGACACACTAACTCCATGCTGGACACCTCAAAGAGCCTCAATCCCCCCGTGGTGGTCCACTGCAGCGCCGGCGTGGGTCGCACCGGGGTGGTCATCCTCACCGAGCTCATGATCAGCTGCCTGGAGCACAATGAGGTGAGTGGATCGGGGGGCGTCCGACACTCTGACCTGCGTTTCTGTCCGTTAATCCGACTGCAGTTGAGCGTGCTGGATGTTGGTGGGCGTCTACATGATCCCGTCACTTTCCCTTAAAACTCCTGATGGCAGTTCAACAATACCATTTTCTCTCCAGTCGTCCTCCAATGTTTTCATCCCCTTCCACTAAAGAAAAGACAAAATCCACAACAGTCACTCAAATAACTAGAAACTGGAAAAAGTGATAATAAATAAAAATTTGCTAAATTATAATTTAGAGAAATAAGACGTTGCTTTTGAATTGTGGGCAAAAAGAATAATTTTAAAAAACAAATGAGAGCCCTTTGCTGATGAGCAGCGGGCCAGAATATGGGTCCCATCATGCTTGGTTGCGTGTTTTTGTTTTTTTTTAAATTTCTGTTGAACCACAATTCAAAAGCAACATCATGATGTTCATTACATTTTTATTTATTATTACTTCTGTCCATTTCAGCTTATTCCAGCTGTTTTGTTCCTTCTTTAATGGGAGGGTATGAACACATCTGAGCACGACTGTAGTTGTTTGAATGTTTCAGCACCAACATCTGTCTGAAAACATCACAGGAGAGACGCAGTAATCCCAACACCTCTGTCAGTTTTACATCCATTACAAACTAAAATGTCCATAAAAATAAAACTTTACTGTGACAGAATAGATCATATGAATGAGACACTCCAATAACAAAAAGCTTATCTGAAGTTTTGTTCATAGGAGTCTTTTCTCTGAGTTGATTAAATACCTCAATTCAATATTTCCAAATGTGTGTAAACTGTTTTACAATCCAAGTCTAAAAAGGGCTTTAGGATATTTGGTAAATAAAAATATCTTTTTTTGGAAAGCCAGCCAATAACCACTGCACATCGTTTGTTATTTACAGTTTCGAGATGAATCCAGATGTGGTCTCTCTTTAAAAATCTGAATTCTGTGTAGCATTGAAATACAAACACACGAGGAAGAAGATGCTGCTTGATAACCTGTTAATGGAGCCTGAAATGTTTTTTCCTGGCCGACACACAAAAGATCGTCTCTCACATTTTTGGTTTCTTTTTTATTCATTCCTTTTCTCTGGTTTGTGCCCCTCCAGCCGGTGGAGGTTCCCACCATGTTGTCAGAGCTGAGGCAGCAGAGGATGCTGATGGTTCAGACCATCTCCCAGTACAAGTTTGTCTACCAGGTCCTCATCCAGTTCCTCAAGAACTCTCGCCTCATCTGAGCCCAGAGAGCCTCACCTTGGACCTCGTAGCGGCAGCAGACGACGACGACGGTACTTTAACGCTAGCTGGAGGACGCAGTGGGAGGCCGGAGCAGAGGCTCACGTTTGATGTAAATTCGAGTGGATTTTCCAACAAGCTCACCTCAAGGGAGGAACGGATCCGTGTAGGCCTGTATAGAAATCCACAACCATTTCTCCCCATCAGATTTTGTTCTTGGTGTCCCTTTAATCTCGGCGCTGGCCTTCGATGTCGGTGCATCTTGTCCGTACAGATCAGGTGAGGAAGCAGCTCGTCTTACCTGCAGGTGTGAATGTGTTTCGTTTGTCTGCGTGTTTCCTGAGAAATCAGATCTCAGTTTCAGTTCGGAGAGAGATCGCCTGCCTGCTACATTTCTCATTTTTTATTTAGCCATCATTAGAAATGGCATTATGCTGCGTGAACAGTAGGTGGCAGCAGTATTATTACTATACTCTATACTCTGAAAGAGTTTGCCAAACAAAAGTATTCCTCCAATCACTGTTCTAAAATGTTCCTTTGTTTTTAACAGAATATTGATTAATACAGCGAGTATTTACTTCAGCATTGTAACAAATGTTTTTATTTATTTCTATAAAGACTGTGGTCACCTTTGCCCTCGGCAAGCATATTGATCTTTAGATTTTTTTTTACTCCTGTATGAAAAGCCTTCCTGGATTCTTCTAATTTTCTTTTTTTTGTTAAAGATGCCTAAGCTTAGATATTTCTACTAAGCTCCCTGTTTTTAAACCACACACAAAGTACATTTCAGCGATTTTTCTCCTTGTGATCAGATGTGTGCTGTCACATCTTTTACCCCAAAGCATTTCAAAACTCTACAAGAGTCTGTCCAAATTGGAGATAATTTATAGTTTCACTGTTTATATGTGTAGCCAAAAGGAACCTGTGTCCGTCTACAGTAGATGCTGTACAGAGCTGATCATTGTGCCTTATTGAGAAGAAGCTGCCTGTTGGACTCTTAAATTTGATTATTCTTTTTTTTTTGTACCTCCAAAGATTAAATTCTCAAATCAGTATTTAATAACTTGCTATAAGAACAACTTTAACATTTCAGATATTTACCTGGTTCTCATGTAGGGGGGTTGCCAGTATGAGATGCTGATGTTTTCATTTAGTTTTTAAGTATAAAAGTGGCCCGACAGACTTTACCAAAAATAAAATAAAAAATCAGAATTAATAATCTGTTCCAAACTAAAAAAGAAAACAATAATAATAATCTGTTCCAAACCCGATATTACTGCGCTGCCACATCTGGGAATCCTGTTTATAAAATTAAAACATTCTAAAAGTGTTCTTTTATTGCATGTCGTACTTTTCTGAACCGTGACGCGAAGCCGGCCACGCCCAGCGTAACTCTGTACATACACAACGGGCGTGTGAGAAAAGACTTCCTTGTTTTGTATCGTTTTCTTTTCTTGACTTGGTACCCTTAAAATACCGCGACATAATAAACTATGCATGCATTTTTATATTTCAATGTATATATTCTCAGATAAGTATAAGCTTCGTGCTCTCCTGACATATAAGTGTTTTGTTGCACTTCTGTTCTCTTCGACAGTATTTCTCTCACACGGCATTCCACTGTTTGTTTATATTTAATTTTTTTTCCCCCCTCTTTAACTTTTTTTTTTTTTTTTTTTGGCCAAACTCCCAAATAAAAAAAATATGTGTACATATGTTTTGTATATGCATTTTCAGTACATCAAGTCTAGTCTGTTTCCTTTCCCCAGACATGTATGAAGCTGTTGTACTTGCTTATTATGCAATAAAGCCTTATTTTCTTTACGACTGTGGCCTCATTTGCTGTTTGTTTGTGCTTTTTCCAATCATTTACATGTAGCTGGTCATAGTGTGTCTGGCTTTTTTTTTTTCTTCTTTCTCCTCCACAGTAATTAGTGCAGAGCAGGAACATAAGGTGTGAATGCAAACAGCGCTCTGTGCCTCCATTGTGACGGAGCCACATTCTGGAGCTTCAACAGGCCCCTTGCGGTGAAGCAGCTGTCCTGATTGGCTGACGGGGATTTTTGTTGCATCGACCCCCCGCTGACATTTGCAAACAACTCGACTCTGACGGATTACAGGGTCCAGCTGATGTGTCAATCACAAGCCGGAACAGAAACCTGATTATTCATTTGTAAATAATAATAATAATAAAAATCCCAGAACACCTTATTGTTGCCATAATTTAAAAAAAACATCTTTCACAATGTCCGTTTTTCAAAGTCCAACAATAAATTATTTGCATAAAACAACAACAAAGAAAACACGAATGTTCTCCGTCTTCACTCCAGGACCAAAACTTGATCTTGAAAGTGGCCACAGTTCTGTAAAGCTCCTCATCAAAGGAGCGTATGCAGTCCGTAGGGATTTACTTGTATGTTTTTCTCTCTGTTCTCTTCATTTTTGTGCAATCTCTTTGCGCAGCTCTGCAACGTAGCTGTGATCCTTCCCATGAGCCACCTCCATTACAGCCATCGCCTGCGGACGCACAGACATGAATGATTTTCGCACATTTTACTGCTTTCAAGTGTGTGCAATGTTCTTACATACGGGTACACTGAAAATATGCAGTGTTGAATTTCCATTTTGGCAAATTCAGGCAAAAATCTTGTATTTATATAACGTTTAAAATGTGAGCTGACGGCTCTTTGTTCAAATAAAACATGAAATTTGTTGAAAATCCCTCGACGCGAGGTAATAAAGAATGTTTTGGTGCAGTGCTGAGAGAACGGCAGCACGGTATTCCCAGTTGTTCGCTGGTTTGAGGCACTGTGTAGATGATGTGTTTGAGAGTCTGATATAAAAGCCCAGCAGCTCATGTTACCTTCTTGAGAGCGCTGACGCCGGCTGAGTGCTTCTCCAGCCCCATGTACAGTCGGCCCAACTTCAGGTACATGGAAGACACGTTCAAGGAGTACGGTGGATACAGCCGGCTGCAACGGACAGAGATCCAAATACACTGATGAGCCACCGAGACGTGAAGTGAGTAACACTGATTGACTCTTAACAATGGCACCTGTCATGCAATAGGGGACATTAGGCTGCAAGTGAACAGTCAGTTCCTGAAGCTGAAAAATGGGCAGCGTGAGGATCTGAGCAGGTCTGGGATGGCTCGACGACTGGGTGACAGATCTCTATCTTCCCAGTATGCAGCGGTTAGTATCGACCAAAAGTGGTCCAAACAAGGACAACTAGTGAAGCAGTGACAGACTCGTGTTCACCAGAGACTCACTGATACACGATGAGAGCAAAGGCTGGTCAGCTTGGACCATCACA
>NW_007578209.1:90357-107341 GCF_000690725.1 Stegastes partitus | reverse complement strand
TACACTTCAACAAAACTGAGGACAAAAGACAGGTTTCAAAAGCTAAAAATAGTTTAATTTTGAGTGTCTACTATTGGGTCAAACTCCAAAAACGCCGGATTCATCCTGCAATTCCAGTGATGCAGTGAAAACTCAGCAGTTTTCTGGTTACACTCAGTCATGTTCAGAAGAGCCATTGTGACTTTTTGGTCAAAAGCGAGTTCAATCTTTAAGCAAAAATAAGACATATGAAATAAGGCAGTCATCTGAAATGCTATAATCCATAATATCTGACCTGAGAAAGCAGAAGATGTGTCTCTCTTATTAGTACCTGTAAGGTTTGATGATCTTCTCGCCGTATTTGATAGCTCCTTCTGGGTCTTCCATGTAGAGACAAACCCCCATGGCCTGGTACATCATGTGGAGCATGTACACGTTGGCGTCATCAAAGATTGTTCCCATTTCCTCCAGGCTCTGTTCACACATCTCCAGCAACTCACTAGGGGGTGCCACCGAGTCAAGGCTGCATCGACACAAGTCAGTTGGGCTTCTGATCATATAACCGCATGCTTTGGAGGCGTTGCTTTGCTGAATAAATAAAGTTTTGTTCTCTAACAATCAGTCTATATGCCAGCAGTCAGCTGAATCAGCACTGAACTGTTCAAGCTGATGTTTCCTACAGCCAACCTTGAGCTCGTTCTGAAAAACAACATGTAAAAATGACATTTATTGCCACTAAAGGATATTTTTTATGTGTTTGGACGTCCGGAACTCTCTGATAGCTTTCCTGGCGTAGCGCACCATGTTGCTGATGACGTCCGGCTCGATGGGGTCGCGTCGCTTACGCACTTTCATCTTGGCCTTGTCCTACAGGTGAAGGCCGGAGACAGAGCAGGACAGAAGCTACACATGAGAGCACTTCAGAAAGTTTCTCAGCCTCACCAAAAAACAGAAAAATCCCGAAAGAGAGACCGTTTTTCCATCACAGTCTCCTTAAACGTCAATGCACTCAGCCCACCGATGCTCTGGTCACATCTCGAGATGCTCCTCAACAGCATGCATGACTTCATCATCTAAAAATGCGATTCAAAGCCACCTGAGCCTTCCTGTCCTTTTTTTCTTTGATTGCTTCACACATTTGAGGTTTTGTGTACAATGACGTGAGGCTTTACAGTACACGGTTACGTCCTTGTTGCATCTTTCTGAAGCACCCTTGCAATATGTAGGATAAAGCATTTTTCAGAGTGCCCCCACCACAGTAATACACATCATTTAGCCCGTCCTCGCTCCCTTCACTGCTCATTGGCTCTTACTTTGGACTTGGATTTACATTCCTGGCATTCACAGCTGAAGTAGTAGTTCTCTCTCAGCCTGCTGTTGCGGTCGTCTGTCGGATAGAGGATGTCTATGTAGCTGATGAGCACCTGAAAGACACGCAAACACACATTCACAACAATCTCTCGCCTCGATAGCTGCTAAAACACACTTCTATCAGCTGCTCCTTTTAAACCACACGAGACGACACAACGCTCCTCTGCCGCTGTGACACGCTGACAAGTCATTGACCGGATGCATCGACATGTTCTCCAGCAGGTTTCTTTTTAAAATCCAAAGCTTTTCAAATGACTGATCCTATAAGCTTGTACGCTCTTTTGCACAGAGTTTCCACACGGATTAAACAACCAAAGTGTAACATGTTCACCTGTGATTTATAGGGATATTGGTTGGTGGATTTTGCTACCTTAGCCGGAGTAGCTGTGTTCATTTGTTTCCAGCATTCATGCTAAGCTAACTATCCTCTAGATCAGGGGTGTCAATCTCAAAAACACAGTGGGCCAAAATTTAAAACCTGAACAAAGTCGCGGGCCAACATTGAACAAATGAACCTCTTAATATGGACCGAAACAAATTTTACTTTAACATTGAATATGGAAGAAGCAACACTTATTACCATACATTATATATAACTTAATATGCAAAATCAAATTATAAATAAAAAAACACATCAATGGCACAGTGACAGTTGTAGTGTGAAGTCGCTATGCCCACTGTCACAGAGGAGAGGGAGTGTCTGGGTCCTGTCCTGATTGACGCGCCAAAACAACAACAGGGCATTATGGGATTTGCAGTATTAGCGGTGAATGCGCTGTACAGTATAATACCGGGGGCAGCTCTCGTAGTCATTTGGTATTGTCTCGCGGGCCAAATATAATTACAAAGCGGGCCAAATTTGGCCCGCGGACCAGAGTTTGACACCCCTGCTCTAGATGTATAATCAGTGGATAGACATGAGTGGCATCTATCTCCTCATATAACTCCAAGAACAAATCAGGCTCTTTACATTAAGATCAATCACTTGATCCATTCCACATAAAACATGAATTATTCTTTACTAGTATACAGTTCGGTTCCACGCTTCCTCCTTCACACACACTTCAAATTAAAAGAAAAAAAAAAAAAAGACCAACACACGACACCCTCTGATGGCAGCTTCCTCACTTCATCTCCAGGTTTCATGTCCTGCACTGCCCGGATCTCAGCCGACGTCCCCTTGTACGTGACGATGACGCTGGGAAGACAGCTGTGGTTTATGAGCGCCACGCTGTTGGGAGACACAGATTCCAAGAGAGAGTCAGAGATAGAACAAAAATAATCCTCTCCGCTTTCCCTTTTCTTACAATGGCTGAGGTGGGAGTAGTGACACTGATTATTGCTCACAGCAATGACATAACAGCTTTATGTTTAGGTGGTATTAGCGCCGTGCTACAACAGAGAAGTGTTGAGTGTCCCTGAACTATGCTGGCGACCTTGGTGTTACCTGGGTGGCACGCTGGAAATAGCTCGACAAAGAGCTGAGAGGGCGAATTCACTTTCACGGAGTCAATTTTAAAACTCAATAGCCTGGGCCGCAGCAGGGGGCGGATTTCACCACCAAATGACTAACTGGACAAGAACTGTTATCTTAATGGAACTGACAATCAGGCCCCTTTGGATGTTTGGTGGATGCTGAGCTTGCGATGCAAACTGTGCTGATTGTAGGACAGAATTCATGCAATTTGCCTTGAGAATAGTTCTGTTGTTACTGCTTCCTCTATGATTTCCTCAAGATCAGTGACTGGAATCCCAAATTACCCAAAATAAAACAAACAGATATCCGAAGAAGCCAAGACTGACAAACAGTGAGATGCTGTGAACCATGAGGCGGGATTTGTCAGACAGGGAGGGTGTCATATACTGAGCCTTTACATGAGCTGCAGAACCTGCACTACACTAATAGATTGTATTCATAAGCATGCATGCAAGGTTTTCTTCTTACTCTGGGTAGATTGCAGTACCCATGTGGGACAGCTCATCATCCTCTATTGTGAAACCATTACAGGCAACCTGTTGGACGAAGCACACGGCAGACAGAGAAAATAAAGTTACTCAGCTCAGACGACAAAAAGAAGAAACACTTAAAATCCTGCTGCTTTGCCATTTATTTGTCAATGTGTGTGTGGTACCTGGGAGAAGAGCGTGAGCAGGTCTTTGTGCTCGGGCACCTCCAGATGTTTGGAGTAAAAGCGATGCAGTCCGGCCAAGTCTGCCTCGTTCATCTCTCTTCTCTCGTTATCTTCGTCTTCCACGTCTGTTACAGTCAGACAGACATTTTGACCTCGTTAGATTTTTCAGATGGGCCTTTTTCTTGACATTTGATTTCACCGGTTAAGGCTGCATGCTCTTTTTTCTGCAGCTGTTTTCCCTTGCCTTAGATAGTCATGGAATGAGCCAGTTTAAATTTACTGAAATTAAATATCATGAGCAGTCAAACAGCGCAGCAACAACTTGCTCAGTGATCAGTAAAAGTAACAGGGGGGAGATAGCCTTCAGTTTGTGGTGGTAGTCTCATCAGTCATTGTTGACACCATATCAAGAGCAGAGGGGAGGATGAGAGCCTCAGCTGTTGGATGTGGTTTCCTGTGATTCTGTTACAGGGCTCCAGACTAACTTTTCCAGTTGTAGCTCTGGTGCTACCAACTTTCTTCACTGGTCGCACCAGCTAATGATCTGGTCGCCCCACTCCCTTATTTTGGATCAACACTGCCACAGCTATTAATCCACCATGCAGCTGATGAATGATTGTTTTTGCATAACTTAGTTATGATGCAATGACCTTCAGTGATACAAAACTAGATATTTGTAAAATGTTTTAACCTTAAAATACATTTATTTTGTCACCAATCCTCTTCTAATACTCGTCATTATCTGGATACAGTCTAAAAAATCGCTGAAAGTGCCCATGGGTAGAAGCTACGTTTTACTGATGTTCCCTAAATGCCTCACATGCTGCTCCGGCAGATGTTACATTTTACCGATGTTCCCTAAACGCCTCACATGCTGCTCCGGTAGATGCTACATTTTACCGATGTTCCCTAAACGCCTCACACGCTGCTCCGGTAGATGCTAACATTTTACCAATGTTCCCTAAACGCCTCAGGTTCTACCAGGTGTGTTCAGTGCAGTGTCTCTGACAGGTGAGTGAGCAAACATTTGTTGGAAAACAGAGGAAAGTGAGTTCTACACTAATTTGCTGAAGTTGAAAAGTTTTCTATGAGCAGAGTTTTTAGCAGAGTATTTATTCATTTGTTTACACTGCCCCGGGGGTCAGACGTGCCCCAGTGTTTGAGAAACACTGGTTTATGCCAACTGTCACATGGGTGTCGTAAAGAAAGAACACAATTCAATTTGTGGCAGGACTCTAGGGATGCAAAATCATCTTTGTAATCAATAATCAGTAGAGATATAAATCAGTAGTTAATTCACTGATAATACAAATTGATCACAGTAAACATCTGTCTTCTGCTCGTATTGTAGTTTTAGCTGGTTGGCTAATTGTTTGGGATATTGGGATATGCAAATGCTGTCCTAGACAATCCCAACTAAACCAATGAGCTCTGGCCACTAAGTGTCTTGTCATGGTGGCTCATAGCTAGCTAAACCCTCACAGTGCTCTCTGCTTGCCAACATGAACCCTGTCCATACTGTTAGTGAGGCCTCCTCAGATCACTACATCATTAAAGAGCCTCCACTTGGTGGTGCAACAGTAGCGAATCTACAACACATTTTCAGACATGCATACAGAGAACACCGTCCAGCCTCTTGACACTACATTTCAGACAGCGCCTGACCAGAGCTGACCGTCTACGTAACATTTAAGAGCAGCTTGGATGTAGAACTACACTTAATGCATTAGAGCTGCTCAGTCATCAGGCATATACCTTGGATTGATTTTAATTGTTTTCATGTACTTGACGTATGTTATCTAGGAAAATGGTTTCAGATTTGGACTCAGATATTAAATCACTCAGACAGAATCGGGGCATCAAGTTTCCATAATTTACTTTAATATACGACATTACAATTATTGCTGGTGAAGCGGTCAGACAGTGACCAAGTCAAACATGTTGGCCTGAAGTAGCCATTTTGTCTTAACCCAAATGAAGCTCTGGTCTGGAGCATTCTTTGGTAAAATGATGTTGCACTCTGGCCTTTATGCAGATGTTACCACCACCCATCCATTGTGGCAGACAGACAGCGTGAGGAGCAGGACAAAGAGCCCAAAAGGCATTGACTCGGCCTCCAAAGTCCCCAAATCTCGAGCCAATCAAGCATCTGCGTGACACACTGAAACAATCCACAGCGCCCCATTCAGTAGGCAAACACAGGAGACCCTCTGGAGGTCCTGAGTCCACACCCAGATGGGTCAGAGCTGTTTTGATGGCATTAGGGGGACCTACACAGTATTAGTGTCCCGGCTCATTGGTGTTTATCTTGAAAATCCACTGTCAGTCTAGACACAATCCAAACCAAACACCAGACAGTCGATCAGCCACTCTGACTCCTGATTTCTGGTTTAGACAAATTGTCCTCTTGGTTTATACACTTAATCTCTTGTGGCTGTAAATTGACAAGGTACAAACAGCCAACCCTCCGTCCTCACTCCGACTGTGCCAAGACAGGAATACATTTCACCACGTAGCCTGCCAGACTGTGTGTGTCTTATCCCTGATCTCTGACACTGCAGTCAATTTATCCTCGCACATCAGACGCTAATAGAGACTCAGCATTTTAAAGACAAGCTGATTTTGTCAGATACGGATCGAAGTCTCACTCGAGCTCCGGCGCGCTGACAAAGCTGTGTGTTGCCGTGCACTTCTCCTGGCTGCTGGTTGGAAAACACTGCGCAGTGTTTACATGATTTCTTTTTCCCAACTTCACTGACAGTCGGGTTGAAGGTGTGTTGTGCTTGTAGGAGCTAATCCAGCCTCCAGCTGCTCGCCACAAGCAGAGATGCGGAGCGCTTCACACCCACAGATTTTTTTTTTTATCATTTCCAAACTTTTAGTCTTCGGTCCCAATCGATGCAGACATGTGTGATTCCACTTGAGGCATTTAACAGATTTTGTGTTTCTCCCTCTGGAGCCATAAAAGGCTTTATACAGGTTTTTTTTTTTCCCCCCACATATGAAGCAGTGCTCGGTAAGACTGGTAAATAGTTCCCCTTTGCCATTCACAAAATTGCCTTGATGTTGCTTTTTTGTGCCACTTACCCCACATACTACATATGTATGTATTTGTATTTTTAATGTCAGAAAATGTAAGAAAATATATGACAGCTATTAGGAAAACTCCATCCCAGACCAACCTGACAAGCCGGCGCTGTGTGCGAAAGTGCCCAAAGTGCCCCAGCTTCCCATTCAAGTACTTACACTTGCTGTGTTGTCTGAACACCATTTGACCCACATCTATAGGATATATATAGCTACTGTTGGAAGTGTTTCTCCTCTGGTCTCCATGTGTGGTTTCTAGGGTATCTAAGGACACATAGGACTGCAGTACAACCTCTATGACGTCTTTATAACGTATCTCCACGGGCGCCTTCCAGATGGGGTTTATTTAAAAGCCAACTCACAACAAAAATCATGCTTTTGTGGCCGCGTGGTAACGATTACTCACGTGATTGCACGTCTCCTATGAGCAAGAGCTTCTCAGAGACACATCTTTCCTTCTGCGTTTTCTGCAGTGAATAGGAATAATTTAGACGAATGACCTTAATGCGACACGGCGTGTGCCAGACAACACTCCAGAAATACACGCCGTTTTACTGACTGTCCAACCTTCTTGGCGAGGATCCGGGCCACCAGTCGGGACATCTCAGACGGGCACCAGTTCTCTCCAAATGCAAGCATTGCTGAACACTCCAGCTTGTGCATGGCCCAGTCCCCTTTCTGCACACAAACGTAGACAAATGTTATTATAGCATGCAAAACAGCAGAGCTTTAATTTAAAGCTAATTGAAATGTGAGAATCTTCAGCTGAGGCAACTATTGACAGTTTGTGTCCCACCCCAACAGAGGGCCCAACAGTTGGCAACTCCCAAGCAACCCTACCAGCTGTAGAATTAAGCAGCACGCTGGAATGTCCACACTGTGCTTATCTAATGTTACCCTCGCCCCTTTACCCCTCACATGCTGTCCCATTCACTGACTGCGTAGTTCTCTAACTTCACAAACCACATCGTGTGTGTTGACTTTATATATTCCATAGACCTATATATTACACACATATAGAACTGCATAAACCAACCAGTGATAGCTTGTACTCCTATGTTCAGCTGAACTGCATGTTTTTGGACCAGGAAGTCAACCGTAGCACAGAAAAGCTCGTTCAAACTGATTTCTTGTTGCTGTAAGGCACATCAACCATCCATACACTCCTCCTCTATGTGTTCTTCCTGTATTATGGAACTCAGGTTTACTTGTAATGGCACCAAAATAAAATATATCAAACCGCCTGTGGTTGGTTCACACCAGTACAATCACAAGGCAAACGAATAATGTGGAATAAACTTTGAACAATACAGAGTTTTAGCTTGGTGTTGTGACAAGACAGAACATGTAGACTTAACATTAAAGGTCCCACATCGTGTCTCCTTCCTGCCACTAACTGGAAGTCTCACGCCTCACGGAATGTGTCCACCAAGATGGTTCATTCCACCGTGACCGCATGAGCTCTGGTTCTGGTCCTGTTCTAAAGCTTTTGTGTTTGTAGCTTTAAAAGTAGCTGCTGCTGTCCACGCCCGCTTCAGGAAGAAGACTCTCTCTGTGTCTGTGATTGACAGCTGCTTGGAAATGCTTCTGAAGCGACTGCTGATTAACTTTTAGTCTTAACGAGCTGCGTTTCAGTCACTATTTCATTCTCTTGTCTGACAACAGAAACAAGAAAATATGTAAATGAGAGCAGCTTCACTGAGGATTGGCTCACCTGGAGGCAGTGGGCCGCAAAGAATTACACCAAGTTTGAGCTCATTGACTTTTGGTTCTGAAACGTAACAGTTCAGAAAATTCTGGCTATCTAGTTGTGAGGGGACAGAAGGAAAGACTTTCATATCCTATTTTTCTTTACACCTGGAAGTTTCTAACAACAAAGCACAATGAGAATGGAGCATGCACCATATGGGACCTTTAAACTCTGTTGGCTTCACTCAGAATTAGCTGCACTGTGAGCTGCATGCTGAGTGACAGGAAGCAAGTAGATGGATTTCAGGAGGTTTAGTATCATGACTTTATTTGATCTGTTGGATAAGACTTTGATCACCAGTGTCCAGCATGAAATTCGTAACCAAATGTCATCTCAACCTGTATAATTGTTGAGATATCTAACTAATCCAGTTGCGTGCATACAGCAGCTGTTGTAAATATAACAGAGTCACTGCTTTACAGAAGTCATTGTGTTCCCATGTCTCCTACCTGGCATTTCGCATTGCAGTAGAAGGCTTTCTTGCACTTCCCACATCTGGCCAAGCCCTCTTTCCTACACACGACAGGGAAAAAACACGTCATTACCTTTTGCATGGCAAGTAGGTTGTCATGAAGAAGTCAGTGACAGACCTTCACACATCCTTGTACGTGATTATGTTCATAAAGAAACAACATTAAAACATCTCACATCAGACTCTGCATGCCCGCATCCCGCTGGGCACCGCAGACACCATCTTGTGAATGTATCTGGACATTCAAGCGTCCCGCTCCATAACCCTCGAGACAAGGAAGAGCAGTTGCTAGCGTCCTGCCGTAACTGATAGCAATGAAGGGCTTTGAAACATTCTGTGGTATTTATAGAGCTGACCTTATGCAGGACCAGCTGTCTTTCTAACACACTGAAACAGGAAAGCAATCCAAAAGTCGAGCCATTTGATTCTGAGACGCTTTCTGACTCAAGTCCAAGGTGGCTGCTGGGCGGTTGGGGCGGGCAGCGGGGAAACATGGAAAACTGTGGATATTGTAAAGTCCAGCTGTAACTCTGACGTCTACCACAAGGACTGATTTAAAACCTCTAAGACTGTGTACAGCTCAGCACATCAGCAGGAACGTAGACACATTATTTTAGAATGCAACTTTAGTACCTTCTGATTAAGAGCTGGATTAAACGTCTGATTATCATCAACACCTCAAGAAATCTAAAAATGCTCTTGTAGGAAGTGTATGACTGCAATACGTCGAACTGTCTCCAAAGGCAGCGTTTAAAACTTGAAACTCAAAATATCTCCTTGTTCTATTGTTCGACCAGATTGTGCTCAGTTCTCTGAGACTGACAAGGTCAAGGTCCTGGAGCTGTGAACCCCAACAGACTTACAACCAGACCACACTGTTGAGCAAGAGGCCCTCCACAGGAACGATTTTTTTTATAGCTGTTGCATACAAAGAGTTCAAAGATAGAGTTTTGTTTGCTGTACAGACTCTAAAGGCATTTGTTGAGCTGTATAAATCAAACCGGTTTAACTCGACTCTTGCAGTTTATCAGATTTAAATGCCGTTTAAAGTGGACAAACTGCAGCTCCAGTGTGCATCCACGACAAACCTCGCAGTACTGCCACAGCTAGACTTCAGCTGATTGCACACCACAGGGAGTTGTTGTTGTACAACGGCACAAATGTGAACTGCTGCTAAAAGTGTGATGACATTTAACATGGCATTGCTGCTGCAGATACTGTAGATGCTTTCTTAAGCAGCGGAACCAACAGTTGTGTCAATGCCAACGCCTTGCAGGTTATGTTGTACAGAGCGGCAGTAGACAACGCTGTCATCATGATATGTGGGAATAATTACAAACTTTGATGGCATCCAGGCAGGAGGAAGAGGAAATAAGAGGAAATACCGAGGGAGTCCCTGAATGAATGCAAGAAGCAGGTTGGATGGAAACGCTTTAGGGTAAAACTAATGTTGTTATTGGGTGTGAAGTTTAGTATTTTGGTTTTGCGTTTACTCTTTCTACATGATCACTTCAGCTGTGAACAGCATGTGCCTGAAAAAGAGACTAATTGTAATTATATTATTCAGTCTCCTCATTAATCACAATTACATCCATTCAACAATTTACTGTTATTTTACACATTTTTTTTTCTGTTATATTTCAGATAATGACGCGTGAAATCACAGAAATAAGGTGTTGATTTACATGTTGACCTCTAAAAACGGCCCAAAGATGTAAATAGTGACGATCTCAGAATCGGCGTTTGTACAAATAGTAATTTGTTCCTTCCCAGCATTTGACTGCAGAATTACACATTTAATTTACTGTATTTACATTAGTCAAAAATATAATTATTTAAAAAAATATTTGCTTTACTTTAAAACCAAAAACATTTATATTAAGGATTTGAAATATTATATATAAATAATATAAAAAACAAGCCAAAGCTTTACAATGTTTGGCTGGAAAACTATACTATTTTTACTGAATTTAAATCAGCTGAAAATATAATTATTTTACAGATATTTGCCATTAAATTGAAAGTAAAAGTTTTGTTAAATTACAGATGATCACAGTAAAATCACAAAAAAAGTTAGAATTTGTTGATCATAAAAATTAAATAAGAATAGAAAAATTCCACATATTCAGTATTTTTACCAATGGAAATTCATTCTTTTACAACATTTGACTGTAATATTACATTATTTTTCCTGTATTTATATCCGCCAAAAATATAATCATTTTACAGATATTTACCATTATTTTTTTTAAAAAGTACATTAAGTTAAAAATGTGAACATTTTTTGAAAGTTAAAGTTATTTTAAACATTTTCCCTGTTTTGTTAAATTCCAGATACTGTCTAGTAAAACTGCAGGAACAAAGTATTAATTTACATGTTTCCTGTACACAAATAAAGAAGCTGTAAATAATGTCCAGTCAAAAATCTGTATTCTTATCAATAGTATTTTTTATTTATTTATTTATTTTACAACTTTTTCTTTAACACTGTAAAATTACCCTTTGATTCTGTTTAAATCAGCTGTGTGTCATTATTTTTCCAATATTTGCCATTAGTTTACCAAACTTCTTAAAAACCACAGAATAACACCATTTTAATTTATTGCCTGCAGATTTTCAGTTTTCCACTGATTATTATTACTCTTTTAAACAGTGCACATGCTCAGTTAAAGGACAATATAACGATGGTAGCACTCCTGCTCTCCAATAGACGGCATGTCGACATGTGACAGACGGTATATGAAGCACCGTCCAGAAAGATGAGCCACAGGCGGCACAGAAATAGATTTTATGGAGCGACACTTTTGGGACAAAGAGCCTATAAGGTTTCAATACATCCACAGTGACCTAGTTTGGTGAACACGGGGTCAGGTTTGGTAGAGAAAGGGCATCTATACATAAGGAGAAATTAATCAAACGTGCTGCAGAATAATTAACCGCAGCACAAGTTGCATCTGACACAGCAAGAGGACGGAGCTGCCCTCAGCCCGGGGAGCCTATAAATAAGCCGGAGTACCTGTTGAAGCAGAACTCGCAGTAGCAGCCTCTCTCCTTCGCCGACAGCACGTAACAATACGCCGGGCTGGAAAACAGAAGCTCCCCGACTTTAAACGCTCTGGTCACCCGGAGACCTCGGCCCTTCCCCGGGCTGTCGAACCTCTCCAGCCCCTCGATGCTGCCCGTCATCGTGCCTCCTGCCGGGCGTCTCCTGTCGGACTGAGGAGGGGTGGGGATGTGGCCCCGCTGCGCCCGGTGTCGGGGCGTCACCCGAACCAAGAATAGTTCACAGAGGCGTCCACCAACAGCAACTGCAGCGCATGAAAGCACACAGCAGCATCCAGGCATTCATTTAAAAAGTCTGATTACAAGGCAGATGTTGCATTTAGTTGGCAAGGGGAAAAAGATCAACCTCCAAAATATTGCACATTATTTGCCTAACCACAGATAGACTCCAGATCCTTACACCATTTCTTACATTTTGCATTAATTGAAGAGTGTCTGCTAAATGATAATCATATAGTTATATGCAATCTGATGCATGCATAACACTCCTAAGTCTCCTCATGTTCTTATGGTCAGTTTATCCAATATTCACAATTGACCTCTATAAGCATGAGCTTGATATACACTGCATTTTATGTGCATTATTCATCAGTTTATATCTGCTTTTTTTTAAACTTCTGAACTTCCACTCTTGTCTAAATGGGCTTCAGACCTCTTGCATCTCTCTCATGGACATGATCAGGTCTCTGGATTAACAGTCATAGGTTACACTCTGTGGTTTGTTATTGTGCACAAAAAGCTCCTCGTCCCCAAACATCAGGGAAGTTGTCTTTAAACAGTTCAAGTTGTTTACAGAAAAGGATGTAAAATAAATAAATAAACCCTTTCTCATTCTGGAAATGATGTCTAAATCTACTTCTCTGTGTGTTGTGTTGCCTCACTTCCACTGTGAATGTCTGCTGAGTACACTCCAGAACTGGATGCAGGCTGTTCAGCTTGTCTGAGTGCTATATCGAGTTCTGCTTATCAACACATGCTGGCCTCAACAGGCTGTCATGGAGCTGTTGTGATGTTGTCCATCCACTGGGCCTACAGGCATGGTCTCTGTTAGACTAGTCAACAGTTCAGCACAATATAGAAGAATTGTACTTTCAATGACTTATTATTGGGCTGCACGGTGGATCAGTGGATAGCATCGTTGCCTCGTAGCTAGAAGGTCGCCGGTTCGCGACCTGGGATCTTTCTGTGTGGAGTCTCCATGTTCTCCCCGTGCAGCGTGGGTTCTCTCCGGGTTCTCCGGCTTCCTCTCACAGTCCAGAAACATGCTGAGGTTAATTGGTGATTCTAAATTGTCCGTAGGTGTGAATGTGAGTGTGCTTGGTTGTCTGTAGAGGTGCAACGGGTCGGTACAGATGTGTACCGGTACAAATTTATTTTTTTTAAGTCATTTTTTTGTGGCCTTTGTGCCTTTATTTGATAGAGCAGTGAGAGAGAGATGGGAAAGCGGTAATGCTCCTCGTTAAATCAAAGAAGAAGAGAGACAGGACAGTAAGGGAAGGATCTGTGGTAAAGGGTCATGAGCGGGATTCGAACTCATGACCTCCACATCGGGACACCAGCTCAACCAGGTGAGCTATAGCGACTATTAAAAATATCCAATGTACAGAATTGTTTCACTTGTGAAACTTTAACTCTCATGGTGCCCACATGATGGAACTTCTCCGCCTCACACTTGCGCAGTATTGCGGAGCTAAAAACAAGGAGGAGTTTCCAGCGGACCACAGGATGTGACGGACCGTTTATTCTCCTGTCGGCGCTTCATTATCAGCCCGGTCTCTATGGCTAGTGAATGGGATGGCTAATGCTAACAACAACGCTAACAACAACAATAACAACAACAAGCCAGAGCTGGAAGACGCTCCGGTGTCATTAAAATCCCCCGTTTGGGATCAGAAGTCCGAAAAAGGATAAAAACAAGTTGACAAGACGAAGGCCGGATGTCCGCACTGTGGAGCGGTCCTCAGCTGTGCATCCGGCAACACGTCAGACTCACACACTAGTTTGAAAAGGCAGCATGCAAGCGTACCAGCTGGAGCTCTGCCTCCATTCAGTCCTCCCCACCCTCTCCTCAGCACTACATGAGGAAGCTACAGCCAGGCAGCATCACAGGAGTGGGCTGAGCGGAGCTACTGACAGATAAGTTCATTAACCATGACTCAGCATGTCTCCTGGTTCACTTTAACTCTCTTTGCCATGAGTCAGGACGACTGACGCGTGATTCGTCATGCTTTTCATTTACGATGCTAAAGTTGTGCTAACCTAGCTTAAGCTATCCCTGTCTGTTTGTGTTAGCAGTAGCATCGCTGTAGCTATGCTAACCTAGCATAGCGTTAGCTAACAGCTTAAAGCCAGTAAGGAACTGCAGAAATAAGTGTAGAACATATTTATATTTTTATATTTATTTATAACATCACTCCGTCAGCTTTTTATTGATGATATCAGTGTTAATTCAAATGCTAGAGATATGTTCTGATTATCCATGAATCTAACAGTGTAGATCAAATGAATGCAGAAATCACTACATGGTGGAAACGAGCTGCTTGGCGGAGCTGCATAGTACTTCTTTCATTTATTTGAAAAATATGTATTTATTTTTTTATATTTATCACTGAGCTTGGTTGTTTGCAGCAGTGTCTTCCTTTTTTATACTGTAAGTAATTCAGTTCTATTGACAGCAGACCAATAAGCTGGAATTGTACTTTTATTTGTTTTATTTTGTTTATTTGATGTTGACAACGATGCAGCAGTATTTCTGTTACATTACATTGTACATTTAATTAGATTTACTGAGCTGTTAACAGCTTTTTGGTTTAATACAATAAACAAATGTTTTGGATTCATTATGAGCAGATTTATTTTTTTATATTTTTACCCTTAACTGAGAACCAAACCGTGACTTCTGTACCGAGGTATGTACCGAACCGTGAGGTTTGTGTACCGTTACACCCCTCGCTGTCTGTCTCTAAGTGTAGCCCTGTGATAGACTGGTTACCTGTCCAGGTGAACCTGCCTTCACCCTGAGTCAGCTGGGATAGACTCCAGGCCCCCATGACCCTAGTGAGGATTAAGGTGTATAGATAATAGATGGATGGATTATTATTGTCCTCATAAAACATCACAATGAATTATGGACGCTTGTGTCAAGATTTCTTCATGTGTGTTTTTTGTGCCTTTTGTTAGAGAGTCGAGCGACGACAAGAAATGAGGAGGCAGAGAACAGAAAACGACATTGAACCAGAATCCCCGGCCCGACTCACTTCAGGGACTTTGGTAAGCATCCTAAACACTAAACCACGATGGCACACTGGCTTTTTAAAAGGCTTAATGTAGAGAAGTGCAGCATCCACAATGATTTACCTTTTTTAAATGCTTAGANCCCGTGCAGCGTGGGTTCTCTCCAGGTTCTCCGGCTTCCTCCCACAGTCCAGAAACATGTTGAGGTTAATTGGTGATTCTAAATTGTCCGTAGGTATGAATGTGCTTGGTTGTCTGTAGAGGTGTAACCGTTCCGTACAGGCCCTTTCGGTTCTGTGGTATTTATTTTTTTAAGTTTTTTTTTTTTTTTTTGGCCTTTGTGCCTTTATTTGATAGAGTAGTGAGAGAGAGTTGCGATCCGCCGTTAAATCAAAGAAGAAGAAGAGCGACAGGAAAGTGGGGGAAGGACTTGTGGTAAAGGGACATGAGCGGGATTCGAACCCATGACCTCCACATCGGGTCTGTAGCCCTGTACCTGGGACGCCAGCTCAACCAGGTGAGCTAGAACGACTATTAAAAATGACTAATGTACAGAATTATTTCACTTGCGAAACTTTAACTCTCATGCTGCCCACATGATGGACCTTCTCCGGCTCACAGTTGCGCAGTATTGCGGAGCTAAAAACAAGGAGGAGTTTCCAGCGGACCACAGGATGTGACGGACCATTTATTCTCCTGTCGGCGCTTCATTATGAGCCCGGTCTGTATGGCTAGCGAATGGATGGCTAATGCTAACAACAACAACAACAACAACATCAAGCCAGAGCTGGAAGACGCTCCGGTGTCATTAAAATCCCCCGTTTGGGATCACAAGTCCGAAGAAGGATAAAAACAAGTTGACAAGACGAAGGCCGGATGTCCGCACTGTGGAGCGGTCCTCAGCTGTGCATCCGGCAACACGTCAGATTTACACACTCATTTGAAAAGGCAGCATCCAAGCGAAACTACCCGCTGTGCTGGAGCTCTGCCTCCATTCAGTCCTCCCCGCTGTGTTCTCAGCAGTACATGAGGAAGCTACAGCCAGGCAGCATCACAGGAGTGGGCTGAGCGGAGCTACTGACAGATAAGTTCATTAAGCATGACTCTACGTGTCTCCTGGTTCACTTTAACTCTCTTTGTCACGAGTCAGGACGACTGACGCGGCTTCATTCTGTCGGACATGCTTTTCATTTACTTTGCTAAAGTTATGCTAACCTAGCTTAAGCTACTCGCTGTCTGTTTGTGTTAGCAGTAGCATCGCTGTAGCTATGCTAACCTAGCATAGCGTTAGCTAGCAGCTTGAAGCCAGTAAGGAACTGCAGAAAAGAACGTAGAAAATATTTGTGTTTTTATATTTATTTATAACATCACTCCGTCAGCTTGTTATTGATGATATCAATGTTAATTCAAATGCTAGAGCTGTGTTCTGATTATCCATGAACAGTGTAGATCAAATGAATGCAGAAACCACTACATGGTGGAAACGAGCTGCATAACACTGCTTTCATTGATTTGAAAAATCTGTATTTATTTTTTATATTTATCACTGAGCTTGGTTGTTTGCAGCAGTGTCTTCCTTTTTTATACTGTAAGTAGTTCAGTTCTATTGACAGCAGACCAGTAAGCTGGAATTGTACTTTTATTTATTTTATTTTGTTTATTTGATGTTGACAACAATGCAGCAGTGTTTCTGTTACATTATGTTGTACATTTAATTAGATTTACTGAGCTGTTAACAACTTTTTGGTTTAATACAATAAACAAATGTTTAAGTATCGTTAGACCCCTCGTTGTCTGCCCCCAAGTGTAGCCCTGTGATAGACTGGTTACCTGTCCAGGTGAACCTGCCTTCACCCTGAGTCAGCTGGGATAGACTCCAGCCCCCCATGACCCTAG
>NW_007578209.1:59370-89924 GCF_000690725.1 Stegastes partitus | reverse complement strand
TTTCTGTCAATGCTGTGCAGCAATTTGTAAAGCAACTTCCAGATCATTTAGAAATGTTCACAAGTAAAAAGTTAATGTAAAGTTTGCTTTCGAGAGCGAGGTGGTGTCGCCCTGATGTAGGTGAAAATACAGTCGTCCTCAGATGTGTTCATAGCCTCTCGTTGAAGAAGGAACTAAACAGCTTCAGTCACCGAAATAAGTTCAAATGGACAAAAGTGAGAATAAATAACAATTTGGTAAAAAATCATGACATTAGTTTGGAATTGTGGTTCAGCAGAAATATATATAAAAAACATAACAGAACAAAAAAAACAAGCATGATGGGACCCGTGAACTCATATGTAGTTGAACAACCCTTTGAGCCAATCAGATGTTTTCTGTAACTCTCAGTCAGACTTGTGCACCTGTTGACAGGTGTTCTGGCCCACTGCTCATCAGCAAAGTGCTCTCATTTGTCCAGGACAGTGTTTGTTTTTTTTTAAAATTATTCTCTTCAACCACAATTCAAAAGCAATGTCTTATTTCATTAAATTATAATTTAGCAAATTTTTATTTATTATTACTTTTTCCAGTTTCTAGTTATTTGAGTGACTGTTGTGAATTTTGCCTTTTCTTTAATGGACGGGGACGAAGACATTTGACTGTGTGTAAATAAAGGGACAAACTTTCAGTCGTTATGTGAAAAGCTGGAGAAAGTGAAGAACACGAGCTATGTAGAGGTGGACTGGTGTCATCTTAATGTCAGTTGACTGTTTGGTAGAAACGTGGAAGAATCAACAGTTTGCTGTCGATACAAAAAGCTGAATATTGAATTTGATAATCCATCGATCTCTATAACAGAACCATCTGCTTCCCTACCTGAAGGTATCAAGAGTTCTAGTTTTTTCTTTAATTTGTTTCCCCTCTGTGTGAAAAGCCTGCAGCTCATCCACATAGTGCTCTGATACCGTTTACTGCAGTTCAATAAGGCCATCTTGTGGTGAAGGCCATGTGTCGACGCTCACAGCGAGCCACGGGTTCATCCTGTGTGTCATGGCAGCTTCTGTGCATCAGTGAACTAAATAAATTCCTAAAGTTGAATATTCATCTATAACAGCGCCGGTCTTGGTTGTATTGTGCACGATACGCAGTGCTTTATTCAGACGTGGTTACATTAATAGAAAGAAGCCCTCAGGTTCCAAGCTGCTGTCCACTTCTGTCACATTGTGCCATCATGTGGGTGATTATTGCAAGTGCACCCTGAAGTGATTGAGAACACCGTCGCAGTCCTCACCTCAGGTCCAGACAAACCGTCTGACCAACCTGAGCGAGCTCCAGCAGGACTGTACGAGCTCCCCTCGTGGTTTTTTACACAGATGCGGACAGGGAGAGCTCAGGTCAGGGACTTGATCTTGAGTAAATTGAAATATTTCGTAATCAACCACATTACAGTACACGTGCGCGTGCCTGCTCACACACACACACACACACACACACACACACGAGCCGCCCGTACAAGCACAAACCACTGTGAAGATTTGTCCCTCATCTGTATCTGAAGGCTTTATCCAACCTTGCCCCAGTTTCCCCTGATTTATTATAATTCCATTTTTCCAGTCTTTCAATCTAAAGATTTGTTCCTCCTCATTTTTTAATAACGTGCAAGCAAGAGAGGCATGTCCCTGGGAGATTATGTCGTCGTCTCTGGCGTCTCGTCTTGATTACATCAGAGGAACCTGATTTGATTTGGAAGAAACCCCCTTGTTCTGGTACACGATCTCTTTAGACCTCCCCATTGTGCTGATTTCTTGCTCTGTCAGAGGGGATGATCTTGATGAATATGATCTGAAAGAGAGGGAGGGAGGCAGAAAGGGGATTAGGTGAAAGGATTATAATTTCCAATGACGAGAAATAATAAGAAACAATAAATCCTAAGTAGATTTAGTTCTCAAGAAAACCCTGTTAGGGTAAATCGAGAGAATAAGAGACAGGACAGAGGTATTAAACAGATACAGTCGGCCTGACCTGTTTGGTCTGAGGTGAATTCAGTTCTTTTCTTTTTTGTCTTGCAAACTGGAATTTGATGGAGCCCACTACAATTTAGTGACAGCAGTTATCTGGATGCTGTAAACTTCTGACCTGCTCGTTTTTGCTTTTGCAGTTTAAATCATCTTATTACACAAACTGTTCTTGTTCTCTTGATAAAGTGTCCGTCTCCATCAGCATCGTGGTGTCACAGTGGTGCTTTTAGGTTGTAGTGACAGTTTTCCTCTCGATTACCTTCAGAATCTGCAAAAACTGCACTTCAGTTGAGCGCTTTTATTGACTGTCGTAGTAGTCGTTGGTGTTGGACCTGAAAAAAACACATCAGTCGACTCCTAAGTGACAGAAAAAGTAATTGGCAGCTATTTTAATAGAAAAAAAAATCACTGTCAGCCCACTTAGCTGCAAATATTGCTGCTGTTTTTTTTAATTTTCAAGAAATCTAAACATGAACTTTAATGAACTTTTTTAGACCAAAGTGATCAATCAAGGAAATAATCGAGACATTAATTAATAGTGAAATTAACAGCTGATTATCTCCAGGGATTGAATATGACTTGCACATGCTGTTAACTTGGAAGATGAAGAGTTTCTTTATTGGGTGCTAAATTGCTAAATGACTCTTGTTTCTGTCAACACTTGTTGTTAAACATCATCCAGGTCATTTGCAAATTAAATTTTACAAGTGATTCATTGCCTCCTTTTCAAAATAAGGCGGTGTAGTCTTGAGGTCCATTTGATATTGGTGCAAATATATCAATCGTTAAAAGGTTTTCTTTCAGGCATGAGCTCTGTGGAGGTGGACCGGTTTAATCTGAGGGTCAACTGGTGCTCGGTAGAAACGTGTAAGAGGTGACAGCATCCGTATTGTTGTCCGTAAGTCACACAGTGTTCGGTGTCTTGGGTTACACGAGCAAAGCGAAAGGCTTACCACAGATCTACTGTCTCATAACTTATCCTCAGAGAACTCTCCTTCCCTTTCTTCTCTGCACGGATCAAAGTAAACACCGTGGCTGCTTTAACGCCGTCACAATGCTGCTGTACGAACAACCTAAGGCCGCACTATTGATGGATATAGGCAGTACATTGTCACATTGGGAACCTCATAAAACGGCAGCTGCTAATTCCTCTGTGCTCTGAGGTCGTGGATGAGGGTTGTGTGTGAAATCCAGGGTGGTTAAAGACCTTTGCTACTTTCGGACTTGGAGTGGCGGTGGACCGACCGCCTCCTCACCTCAGACCCACGACCTTGTCATCGCAAGCTGTTCTCGGGCTGCAGCGCTAACCAGGGTTCAGCAGCAGGCCACCGCTTCAGAGATGGCTGCTGCTGTGTGTTTGCATCTCGTTGAGAGAGTGGGGGCCGAGTAATTGATAACGCCGGCCTGTGTTTTAAGGGTGGGCGCATGCCAAGACCCTATGTAATTGTCCCTATAGTCCCCCGAGCCGCGCCGAGGCAACACACAGTAATGCCACATTCTTCCTGATGAACTCACTGACTTGACTGAGACAGTATCCGCCATCCCGCCTCGTCCCTTGTCAGCCAGTTAGGGAGCCAAGCCTTAAGCCTTAACCCCCCTTGTCTCCACTCCTGGCTGGAGGGGAATGCGACGTCTGCCTGCCTGCTCGGCCATCTTAGCCCTGTGGGCTTTGCAGGCGCGGAGCCTCATCTCCCACTGTTTATCCATGTGTCTTTGCTTTGGCTCAGGCCCTATGCTGCGGGCCGCTGAGGGCTGAGTGGGGTCCGCTGCCCTGTGTCACTCACCTAAGCTCTGCTTTCACTGGAGGGCTTAGCGCCTCACCCCTCGGCTGCTTTATGAGCAGACAGCTGGGCTAATCTGTCTCCCTCTTCCCTCCTCTGCCTTCCTCTTTCTTTCTGTCCTCCTTGTGTCTTGCCTTGTCGCTCCTTTTAGCTCCTTTGATCCTCCGTTTGTCGTCTGGTTTGCCTTTCAAACGCTGTTGTTGTTTCAGTGCACGTGCACACACACGCGAAATTCTAAATTAGTGAAGCATGGTGAACATTTCTGCAGACAGTTGCTGAAGTTTTGAATATAAGACATGTTGTTTGTTCTCTATTTAACACCTGGTGCACCTGCTGGACTGACATACCTGTGGATGGTAGGACAGAGTTTGTGAGGTCCCTCCTACTGGTTTTAATCTCTTCAGGACTTGGAAGGCCTTGAACTTGAAATGAACATGTGTCATTTATATACAGACTACAGCTGCAAAGATTAGTTCAATAATTGATTAGCAGACCAACGAAAAATTAACTAATTTCTATCAGCGCTAAATGGTTTCAATCAATTTTTGGCAAACAAAAAAACAAGCAGGGTGTCTCAGATACTCAGGTGAGGGTTTAAAGCTTCTTGTTGTCATTTGTGGTATAGAAATGAATATTTTTTAACTGTTTTTCAGACAAAACAAGGCATCTGAGAACTCTGGGATGCTGGAAAATGTTAATGATTGATCGCAGCAGCCCTAAAAACGACTCGGTTTTAAAGACGTCTGAATATGTTGTTTGCTTGTTTACTTTGCTCGTGTTTACGTCACCGATTATGAGAAGGATTTGCTCATTAGTCAGAAGATGTAATCCTGCCGTAGTGCTCTGGTCAGTTAGAAAAACATAAGAAATATGTACACTTCATGGAATTGTGCAAATAATAATAATTTTAGGGGACTATATGTAGATTTGTGTTTTAAAATAATTTGCACTTCATGTATGTTCATATTGCTTGTGATGGTCTAATTATCAGCACCTTACATTTCTATAAACAGACACTTTGTTGTTGAGTCTGAACCTTCAGACATTAAACCTCATTTAACTTCTGAATCCAGCTGTTGCCGTAACATCTCTGATTTATACAGAATAAACTCGTTTTCATCTCATTTTTCTCTCTACTTCTTCCCTCTTGTTACATCTCCTTGCATCCGTTCTATCCTCCTCTGTTCTTCATTCCTTCCTGCTCACATCATCATCTCTCTCCCCCTGTCCTTCATCCTCCTCCTCCTCCTCCTCCTCCTCTTCCTCCTTCCCTCCTCCTTCTTCTCTTCGCTGTCCTCTTCAGCCGTCCGGCTAAACTTAGAAGTGACAACAGTTGCAGGGTGACAGCAAGGGCTAAATAAGACCAGAACAATAGCTTCCCCCCTCCTCTCCTCCTCTCACCCCCTCATCTCCCCCTTTAATAGACTGCCATTGTTCTCTCCCTCCACTGTTGCTCTTTCAGGGAGTTTGTTAGCTATGCTAATGAAGGTTGGGCTTGTGTGGGTTTAGCGAGTGGGGATTTGATGCTCTTTAACTGGGCACTTTTAGAAAGGAGAGGCGATCATAAGTGTGGCCGGGCAGCTATTTACCACCAGTCAAATGTCACAGGCGTGTCGCTGCAAGACAGCAGCAGCAGCAGTGGATGGACACAAGAGATCTGTTACGTTTCCCATGAATGAGCTTCTATTTGATAACACAAGTGTCATAATCAAAACAGTCATCGAATTGTATAAAGGAAGTGTTACGCAAGAATACTGCCCCTCTAATGTACGCTGTACTGTATGAGTCACCACGTCGGAGTCCTTGCAGGAAAACAGTCGAGTAAGACAAGATGCAGAGACTACAGTTAAGTATAGTGCAGTCAGTCATCCAATCAGTCAGTAAGTCTGTAAATAGCCTGGCTGATGGCTCCTTTGAGCTTTCCTCTAAGAGGAATTCTCTTTCTCCTTGGTGTATTAATAGTGCCTGTGCATTGTTTCCTACAGCAGCACTGCTGTAATCAAAGGAAGTTGGCCTGCCAAGTATACAGATATTTTCCTTTGTCCCTATGTTTAGCCGGCATGTAAGAGTCAGATATGTGTGTGCGCGACTCTGCGTGGACGAAGGTGCTGCATGACCAAGTGTGTGCATGCTGGCGGGGATTATGTCAGGATGTCTGTTTATTTATGTGTGTTATCATATACGCGCAGTGATACATCCTCGAATTGTTTGTGTTTGTCAGTGCGAGTGTGTCTGTATGCCACTCACAGACGCTGTGACCTTTTATTTGAGAAGTCATGTGCCTCCACTGATTGTTGGGGTATTGGTATGCTGTTTAGTGGAACACATGCTAATCTGTTATATACCCTGCTGTCATTGTGTTACAGTACGGCCTCCACGCATGTCATATAGACGAGAAATGCTAAGTGCATTGCGTCCGTGTCTTTAGGTTAGGGTACAGTCATTTAAATTGTTTATGGACGTTTAATCCTTTCCACCCATCAAACAAGGACGTTTTAATCAGCTTTTTTTTGGGATGCTTTATGAATGCTGTTGATGAAAATGAGATATTTGAAGCCCACCTCTCAATAAAGTAATTAGAGCTATTTAAACTGAAACCATTACATGTTAATGCTCTCTGTGGCCCCACGTATTCAGTGTAATGGATGGTCCGCCGCCAAAATATGACATTTTGAATGGCACGGGGATTAATTCATTAATTACAGAAATATGTCAATGCCTTGACCTGTGGAGTGGCAGAGGAACATATTCAGTCCCCATTTTGTTCAATTTATTGTCTCTTAGATTTATTTTACATTAAAGCATTCCCCCCATCATCAATGTACACACGAAACTATACACAAAACAAAAGCAGAAATCTCTCATTTACTTAAGAGCGTTTGCTATAACGCTCTAAATTGAGATCGGGATTTTTGTAGTTTTTAGTTATTCTTGGGATGTGTCTGTATAACTATATTGGAGTCAAAGTTGAATTTGTAGGACTTAGTTTGGTTAATATGCGTGTTTAAGGTCCCACACCTTTATGTTTGGTGGAATATAAGTGAAGCCATGAAGTGTAAGAAACTGGCTGCAGTCAGAGGGCCTTGGTCAAAGAGACAGAACCCCAGAAATCCTCCGAGTAAAAGGCACAAGGAAAGAACATAAAGGACCCATAGAGCATGAGAAAAGATTCTCTGGAGGCCAAAACATCAACAGTTAGAGTAGAGCTACGATGGTGAATGAACACCACGTACCAAACACTCGTTCACACGGGTTAACCATCCGACGTGCTCGCATACATACGCGTACGTATAATGTAAGACACATGCAGTCGCACCCCGAGGGAAGCGGGTTGGTCATCCGGTGGCCAAGTGGTGGCGTTGAGGCATCATCAGTCACTTGGAGTCTGTCAGTGACTCACCAAGGGCACAATGGAATTAGTGAGATTCTCTGCAATGTGACAGCTTGCTCTGGCTAAATGGTGTAATAATCTACCCCTCCTCTCGCAAACCTCCAGCAGCACATGCACACATGCACACACTCATTCGCCGCCACCCCCTCCTCCTCCCATTTGCCCTCCCCATACCAACTGGCACAGATAACATTGTCTTAAGCTATAAAAAAAGATTTTTTCCCCTCCCTCCATTGCGGTAATTATTGAATTAATGCAGATGGAGAGAGACATCTGCATGTTAAAGTGTTGGCCTCTCTCTTATGCACAGCAGATGTTCCCCTGTCATTTACTCAAATTACGCTGCTTAGATACAGGAGAGAGAGCGAGAGCGAGAGAGCGCAGAGAGGGAGTGAGGGAGAGAAAGTTACTCGCCAAGGCGACATTGTCTTACAGCCCTCCGAGTGTCAGCCACCGAATTCATGTTGCATCCGTCCTTCATGTAAACCCCTGTTTCTTCCCCAACGAGAGCTATACATATTTGCTAATTGCTTTATTATAAAAGCACGGCAAGTCCATTTGAGCGGCACGCGGAGGCAATCCAGAGCGCTTTGCTGGAAGCACTTTGGATGAAATCCTGAATCATTTGGAGGAATGAAATGAATTACGGTGTTTTAAAGATAAAATAAAATCAATTAGGCGAATATGATAGCCAAGAAACGGCGTATCGGTGCAGCAGTGGAGAAAAGTTTTCGATTGAATCATAAAAGTAGTTAACGTGCATTTAAAAATTCAACCTGTGTGACTTTAATGCAGATTCCTAAAGATTGAAGGGACGTACCCTTAGATGAGTGAGTTGTTTCATGCTTAGGTTTGCTCTTAAATTGCAAAATAATGCACCGGATGAGTCTTAATCAAATATAGGATCGCTGGCTACAAGCATCCAAACAATCAAAAAAGTATCATGTCAAAAATGCCATATGCCACATTACACTGATAGCTTAACCCAGCCGCTGACCTCGTGACCTTTCCTGCTAGTGGGGACATCACAGTAAAGATGAGACTGAAGGGACGACATCCTCTTGAAGATTACCAGTCGATTATTTGACGCAGTGGCGAGACATGAACCGTGCGCGAGTGTGTCTCCGTAAGTGTGTACGTTTGTGTGTCCCTGATGACAGATAACCAGGGGACCTTCTCCTTGGGATTATATTCCAGGTTGGTTTGGCCTCATCCCTCTGGATTATGTTGATAAAAACATTCTTGTATTATATTTTCTGTGCTTATTGTATTAATACTCTCTGGCAGTTCCCGTAAAAAGCTCCGTCCCACGCCTGCTTTAAGGTAATCTTCTTCCACTTGAGCTTTTAAAATGTTTTTTGGGGGTTAGCTGTCCTTGTATTCTCTCCCACTCTTGAGGTTATCTTTAACCTTGCACCGTCATTGCACATAGTAAATTATATATCTTGGATATTTATGTGGATGAGGAGAGTGTCTGACTGGCTTTAGAAAGTTTTGCTGCGATTTATTCCAGTGTGAGGAGAAAATGCCTCCAGGGTGTGTTAGTACTGTTCTGTGATGATAGTTTGCAACTTCTTTAGCCTCATATTTTGGTTTAATATCATATATAAAGACCGATTTTTGTTAAATTTCTGCAGGTAAAATTTCTGTTTTGAATTTTTGCGAGAAATTACCGAAAGAAATTTTATGAAATGATTGCAAGTTAAGGTTTGTTTGAGACCTTATTGGGCAGGTTTGTGTTTCCTTTGGTGCAGTTAGAGTGTTGATTCTCGTAAATGTGCTGTGAAATGCCACTTCATGGCAGAGCTGCGGTGACCCTCGTCTTAACCTGGAGCCAGCTGATCACACAAACATGTGAAGATAATAAACAGTTATCTAAATGTAGTGTTTACATATTTGAGTCGGATTTGTAGGTCGCACACGACGACAACATGTCACGCTTATAGAGGAAGTTGCAAACGAACCTAAATTTATCAAAAAGATTTTTAACAAAAATGTCAAAATACCAAAGCATCGGATTTTGTCTGGGACTCAGCTGACGAGAAATTATACCTACAATGACTTAAAGATCCTGAAACATCCACCTTCATTACCTAGAAACAGTGCTAAGACATTACTCACATCATGTACACTCATTAACCAAAATATACTGAAGGAACTTAGCAATAGAGAGTTAGCACTTTGTCAGTTTTTAGTGGTTTTAGCTGCTGTAATCAGTCAATCAACTAAATTGGTAATTAATTAATTATCAAATGCAACATTTACAGATTTGAGCCTGTTATATATGCTGTTTTTTCTCTGTGTTATGTCATTGTAAATTCCTCGTTTTTGGTTTCTTGACGATGGATCCTACAAAAACGTTATCTTATCAGGCTTTGGGAGATTGTACGCTGGTCCGCAAAGTCGCATTAGTCTTTTCTGGTGTGTGGACAGTGGACTGCGCTCGCTCTCACATGTTCATTTTCCTAAGAAGCATTCTATGAATCAGCCCCGTCCACGCACACAAAAACAAACACAAACAAACACATGCCTCTCTACAAAAACCCAACAATCCAGTGGAGTCTGTTCAACTTCCTTCTGTTCTCCAACCAAAAGCCTTAAAGCCAACAGATGCTTTTTCGTTATCACTGCCAGTTATCACTCTTAGCTGCCTCTGATAAGACTTTACTTTCTGACCCAGATGTTAAGGAGTTCAATTTATCAGATGCACCAGAAGAGCGGACGGGGAGGTAGAGGGATGAGTGAGCCTCGAAAATACCCTCAGGCTTGAGAGACGAGACGTAATATGCCGGGTTTTTTTTTTTTTTCGGCCTGGTGTTGTTTCTGAAGCGGCGTTAGTGCAGTAAGGAGCTCAGCGTCTAAAGAGGCTTTGGTATAGGCGGAAAGATGGGCCATATTACAGCGAGGCTAGAAGCCTGCTTGATTAATGGGCCAGGATAATCACCTCATCAAATCACTCTCACTTATTAAATCTTGTTTAATATCGTAATGAGGGCCCTCCCGAGCTGCTTTGGTAAATTCCCCCTCTCTGCCCAGCTCTCCATCGCTCTTGCTTTTCCTCTTCTGCCTTTCCGTTTCAACAGGAAGACTGATGATGCCAAGTTCCCCTCTGTCCTTGTCTGTTTCTTTTCCTCTCGTTGTCTTTTACTTCCTCTTTCTTTTCCCTTGTCTTTGCTCCGCTCCTTGACGGACAGGAAAAAGTGAGGGATGCATGCCTCCTCATTCAATCCTGGAATCGCTCTCAGTTTTCAGACTACGCAGCAGCAATGTGCATAATTTCTGAAGGCGGAATTGCCGTATACGCAGCCTCAGTCTATTCATTTAATCTGCTTTATTTATGATGGATGATGTGCTCGATTGTATGGTCATAAATCACAGTGTGTGTGTGTGTGTGGGTCAGGACCTGCTTGAGGAGTGATGCCACTTCCCAAGGCTTTGGTACACTGGAGTTTATGGAAACACTTCAGGTGAGGTAATATCTCTCCTGTCTCCTTCTGCATGATTTGTGATCTCTATCTGTAGCACCACCAGTTACTTCTGCATGTGCATTTATGTGCGCGAGGTTTCTGGAATGGGCCCGCATCTCCTTCACTTGACCTTGGGGGCGAGACGATGGGCCTCAGAAGAAAACAACATGCCATTGTCTTATTTATGGTCTTCCACGTGTCACTCTGGTGCAATCTTGGTTGCACAGCTGTCACTGTGCGCTCCTTCCAAGGAAAGGAACAATATTTCTCCTTCCCTTTTTCGCCCCGTGCCTCTTTGTTGTGAATTATAGGTGTCTTTCAATAGCCACCCCATTCCATTACCCTCATCTCAAAGTTGGACCCAATCCTTTGTCGTCTCGGAAGGCAGGCGGGCAACAACTGGCTCAAGGTGACCAGTTCAGGCTTGAGAGAGAGGTTAGGGCTGCATCTTCCCCCTGAGTGCCTCCCATTTTTTGCCTTTATTGTTGGGGAGCAGCTGTTGTGTACCTGGACCCCATGAGTGGCGCCTATGCTGGGTATCTTGGCAGCCAGGCTCCCTCGGCTTTGGATACCAGAGTGAATCAATTCTTAAAGATGACTGTCTGCGTGCCGTGTCACATGGACAGGCCCAGAGTGAAGGGCTTAGGGGGCTCTGGAGCTGGAATGCTCTTTGATGGAGGGGCTGGAGAATGAGGAGGGAGGGGAGGAAAGGAAAATATGGGGGGGTATGGTCCTATTGTTGTGCCAAGGAATGCCCTTGACGGAGATAGAGGGGTATTGTTCTTATGCCCGTGAACTCTTTTTGGACTTGGAGACTTGCAGGTGGACGACCCGCGGGGGGTGATGAACATCTTAGCATCTTTTTCAGTTTTCACCAATGCCCGGAGAAGCGCGCCTGTCAGTTCCTGCGTTTTCCCGTTAACTACGTGCTGAAAGTGGCTCCGGGACATGGCATGTGCGAGCAGCTTAGCGTCAAGCAGCCATGTGAACGTGTAAAGGTTGGCCAATTATTTGGGAGGGCTGATGTAGCCCCCCTGCCATAATACCCACAGAAGCAAACTCATTCTAAGCAGAGATTGACAACAGCTGAGCAGGATGTTGATGACCTACCTGGCTCACAAGCCTAACCTGCCTAATGTCCGCTGAGAAACCTGAGAAAGTGAAGATCATAAAGGATGACAAAAACAGATTGGCACTTAAGCTAACCATCCCTCCCTCCCGCCCGCACTCTCCTTCTTTGTCTTTTTCTTTCTTCTTACACCCCTTTGGAAAACAATACCCTTTGGACCACCCCCTCCCTACCTTTCTACCTTGAAAAAGCAGGTTTATTAATAGTTCGGAGCAGGGTGCTTGGGGCGAGCTGCACGAGAAGGTTAAGGATGAGGCGAGTTTGCAATCTGGGCTCAGCAGCGGTAGCAGTAGCAGTGTCTTTTTTGGAGAAACAGCCTCATGGTCATCCCGTGTCCGTATCCATTTCATGACAAATGAAATACCACAGGCCCTGGCCAGAAACAATGGCTTGTTTGGCTGGCTGGAGGCCGCGGTGGCGGTGGCGGTGGTGGTGGTGGTAGAGGAGCGCAGCGTGTGTGAGGGGGTGGCGGTGAGGGCTAAGACTGGCTTCCAACCCCTGCAGCTGTCCCGGTTGTCACTCCTTGTCTTAAGGCTCACTCCTGGCTCAACGCTCCAGCCCATGGATCAGGGGGATGTGTGTTGGCGCACATGTGTGTGTATGTGCGTGCATCCCGAGCCCCGAGAGATACTACGAGGCGATTCTCGGTACTCGGCAGCGTCTGAAAAAAACGGCTCCAGACACAAAAGGCAAGTTGAACGGTGTTAAGACCCCTTCGGTATGGAGCGGACCCCAGGCATGAGGTCATCAGCCTTGGTTTAGCAGCCTTTGTCCTGCTGCGTGATTGACGGGAGGGGTGGCTATCAAAGAGAATTGTGGGATCAGTTACAGCTATGGATGTCACTCAAGATACAGCAGATCTCAAATAAACAAAACACTCGCGATAATTCATTTAATTTCGTCGAGAAATACACTTTTTCAAATCCAGAACATGCTGCATGGATGAAAACAAGACCGTAGATTACATCCCAACACGTAGTGACATTTAAGCTGGGTAATGGTTTTGCACCTCCACTCTGCGGGCCTCACCTTAATATGAATAATGAAGTCTGTCAATCTTTTAATCTGTGTTGATAACAGGTGATAAACTTTAATACGCAGCTAATATTGCACAAGCAAACCCATGTGTGTGTGTGTTACAAAGAAAAAGACAGATCTCTTCCTGCCTCCCCCTCTCTCTCTCTCTCCCTCTCTCCCCCCTTATGTCTCAGAGATTAGCCTTTGCTCAAACACCTCCTGTTCATCTAAGTAATTAAAACATTAGAATTACTGGATTATAAACTGCTTTCCATTTAATCCAGCACTCGATGCTCCCGTCCTCTTGCCAAATGGGTCAAAAGGAAATATAATGGGCCTCTGTGATTTCTGATTCAGGGATCTGGAAGTGGCAAAGGATGCCAATAATGGCTATTAAAAGAGATGTGTGTTTGTGTGTGTGTGTGTGTGTGTGTGTGTGAGTGAGAGAGAGAGAGAGCGATAGAGAGAGATAGAAAAAGAGACAGAGCGCCCAGACTGGCTTTGCCCTGAGTGCCATCTGTCTTGGACCCACTAGACCCAGTTTAGACTGGAAGAAGCCAAACCAGTTCGGTGTCTGTCTCTACCCCTGGTGCACAGTTATGTACACACACACACACACACACACACACACACACACACACACACACACACACTCTCTCCCTCTCTCTGACCTCTTCTTCTCTTGAAGTGAATACATTTTTTTGGGAACAAAAAAAAAGGCACATGAAGTTCTTTCATCTTCCTTTTGTGAGATTTCCCGAGGTCAGGGCTTGTTGTGTTTGTGTACGTGTGCGCTTCATAAAACCCCAATAACAGGTGTTTGCCCTTGGGGCCCCCACTGCACCTTAAAGGCCTCAACGGGTGTCCTGATATCATTTATATATCGTTCTCCCATTGTCTACCTTCAGCGCATGTTCGCACATGTGCACACATTCACAAGCTTTCATTCAGTTTTTGCGGGAAGTTCCTCTCTTCTCACTTTGCCCCCCTCTGACATTTCTTGGCAGTCAAAATGAAGGTGCGCTGTGGGGATTCACAGCGGCTGTCTTCTCACCTATACTGTCTATACTAATTTGGAGCATCAGTATGTGCTTGGCAGGTTTTCTATGTGTGTCATGTGTGAGTTTACATACTGTACCTTCATGTTGGCCTTTCTGTTTTTTTTTTTGTGGGTTTGGAAGCATGCGAGCAGTGTGTGCGCTGCAGCATGTTTCCTGTCTGTGGGTCTATGTTTTGTGTGTGCGTTCTTTATGGTTTGTGTTCCTCACAACAAGAGGTCCAAGTTGACACAGTGACAGTTCCTCGCAGAGCGACAGAGGGGCCCTGCCATCCAACAACAGAGGCTTTGTCGCTCGGCTCCTCTTGGCTTGTTATGGACTTCCTTCTCTCTCTCTTTCGCTCCCTTTTTTAGTGAGCCCATTTTCTTGTCTGAAGTCTTAATTTGGGGCGCTGGCCAGTGGGGAGAGGGAAGAGAGAGACGGGGGGACCGAGGGGAGGGAAGAACGGAGCTGGAGGGGGGAGAGAGAGGAGAGGAGGTGCGGAGTGGTGATGGCTGCAGACGGACGGCCCTTTGTTCCTTCTTTCCCAGGCTCCTCTCTTGAGCCTCCGAGGCTCCAGTTGCGTTGGAGCCTTCCAGGCAGAGAGAGAAAGAGGCTGGGAGGAAAAAGAGGGCACAATGATCTGTCCAAGTGGAATCTTCCAATTCCACAAAAGCAAATTTACACACACATGCAAGGGGAATGGAGACGGGGGTAGAAGAGAGAGAACGACGTGTGACGATTAAAATAAAACAGAAGTGCGCAGAAATATAAAAAGATAAGGGCAGGTTGAGGGGACTCATCACAAATATGATTCAGTGTGAGCTGCACATACTGACCACTAGGTGTCCTCGTCACTGATGCCAAATGTGGGCAACCCAGAGTTAATCCCACTCTGTGCCAGTGGCTCTGGAGCAGACCAGTGTGCGGCTCCATCCACAAAAGATGAAATCCAGTGTTAAATTACGAACACATGCAGAATGAATCCATCAATCTGTGCAAATCTGTTTTCATGGTTTTAGATTAAAGCGTGTTTTTGTGTGTAAGGTTTTGCATCGTAGGTGCAGCGATGCACAAATGAAGGAGGTGCTCACACACACAGACAGGTTTTCATCCTCTCTCTAAAAACAACTAAACAAAAAACTCATTCTGCTGTTTTAGTTTCAAGCCCACAGTCATTTTGCAGGAGTAGGTGTCAAAGTGGATCAAACGGTGGACAGCTCATTTTTGTCTTTGGTAGGAGGATGGCGCAGGGAAGAAATCGAAATGAGGTCCTGAGTCCTTGTATGTCTTCGTCACAAAGGTTCCCCAGCATGAGGAGTTACATCAGCTCTTATGTGAGGTGATTTTTACCTAAAAAAAAATATATGTTCTGTTTGTTGTCGGGCTGCTGCTGTGAATCCCCACACGTTTATACTAAATGTGAGATGAAAGCTTCGAGTCGAACCTTTTCTAAGTGAAAACCAAACAAAAATATTAATGCCAAACTGGAAAATGTTCTTGAACCTGAGCGGGCGATAACAAGTGACCACGGAGGGAGGAGGGACTTGGAGAGGGACCTTGGGGACTGTGTCAACGTTTTGTGTGCCGGAGCAGGGACAAACATTGGGCAAACATTGGGAAAGGCTGGCAGCCTTTGAGATAGTGGGCCGTTGATCTAAGACTGAGGAGCTAAAGTCCACTATCTCCTGTGTGATACAGCAGCCCAAGGTCTTGCTGACACACAGAACAAACATGGATACCTGAAGACAATGACCCTTGAACCCCTCGGTGGGAGAGGTGGACAAAACAGGAGGCGGTGAAAGTGACTCCGGTGACTTCCTCCCTGCAGGCCAAGAATGAATCAGGTGGAATGATTGTAAGTACATGGGTCATTGTGTATAAAAAGCACACACACACACACACACGTGCTCACACATTGTTCAAGAGTGGGAAGCACAGATGTGTTGTGTGTGTGTGTGCGAGAGAGTGAGTCTTCAGATGTAGCGACAGATGGTATTTGATTACAGAGCAGACGGTCGGTGTTGTACAAAGATGCTGTCTCAGCCCAACCTAAGGAGCTGTAGCCTCCGGTTAAGGCGAGTGGAGGGAGGCAGGCGGAGGACAAGAGGGAAAAGGAACACGGCAGAGAGAGACAGAGAGAGAGAGAGAGAGAGAGGGGAGAAAAAAAAAAAAAAAAGAATAAAAGCAAGCAAGCAAGAAAGACACAAAAGAAGCAACTCCAAAAATGAGCATCAAAGCAAAAAGAGTGAAAAGCAGTCGGGCAAGAACAAAGGAAGAAAAGGAACAGAGCAACGGGCAGGCGTGGTGGAAAGTACAGCAGAGGTCACGATAAGAAAACGGCAAAATGACGCAGAGAGAACACGCCGGCTTTTTTAAAACAGCTTCTTAAATGACAAAAAAACACAAAAAGTGAAATACTTAAGAATAAGAAACGCTTCTGTTCTGTGTTTTTGTTAAAAACATTTGCGCAAGAAATCAGATTGTTTGTTTGCTTTTTCACCAGCATTTTATAACTTTTTATTTATTGGTTAAAGCCGATTAATTGATGGACAAATCAGCCTCAACTGTGATGCTTCCCCACATCTAAAGGCCAAATATGAGCCGATTACTTCCTTCTAAAGATGCACGATTTTGGTGTGTTTTCTTTATCGACAGTCGACAAAACATCTTCGTTGTTGAATAAAACAAACAACGCGTCTCCTTCAGCTGGGTGGAATTATCTTGGCCGTTTTCTTACAGAGAAAACTATTAATAGAGAAAATAATTGGGAGATTAATTGATAATGGAAATAATTGCTGGTTCTCAGCTTTAGTTGGAACAAATCCCAAGAGCTTCCTGCTGCTCCTCAAACTTTTATCTCAGCGTTTATAAAATCTTGCAGTTAATTTCCTTGAATCACTTCGAATGCTGTCGCTTGAGGAGATTATTCTGCTGCTTGTGTGTGTGTGTGTGTGTGTGTGTGTGTGTGTGTAGGTATAGGTGTGTGTGTGTACCTGAGCAACAAGATTGTTGTATCGAGGCTGCTGAGGCTGCAGTCGTGTGTGTGGCGTCTGCAGAGAGGCTTCATTATGGCGTCTGAGTGAGCAGCAGAGCAGCACTGATTCACACAGTAACCAGTAAACACACACACTGTGACCAGTAAGGCACTGGAAAAGTTAGCATGTGAGGAAACATTAGATCTTTATTTCTTTCATTTATGAACTCGCGCTCATCACACACACATACGTACAGTGACACAGATAACAAACGGTCGACAGTTTCCACTCTCTTTTTCATTTTTATTTCAATTTTTTATTCATTTTGCACAAGCTTGCATATATACTGCACATACATTCAGTTCATAGAGGGTGAAGGCACGAAAGGCAATTTGACTACTGGTTGTTTTTGGGCTGGGCCAAAGCAATACAAGGGGAGGAAAAAAAATCTCAAGAGAAAATACAAAACTGCTTCAAACTAGTTTCAGCTTTCTAGTCCACCCTCTGCCCTGTCAAACCTTTTATTTCTTTTATTTTTAAACAAACAACAAAACAAAAAAAAGAATCTGTCCAGTTCCATTTAGCTGCCAGGATCTCCAGTCATCGTTCCTGTCAATCGAGCGAGCGCGCTAGATTACAATTTTATTTTTTATTTCTTGAAATTCACTTTTAAGTAGGATTAAATCTTTTAAGTTGGTTCTACTTATTCAAATGCAGTACAGCCTTCCCTGTTTGAAAAAAAACAAAAAACTAAACAAAATAAAACGACATCAAATAAATTAGGATAAATTAAACCAATAAATTACACAAAATCTGCAAGACAAATAGACACCAATAACAGAAAAAAAAAAGAAATAAAAGCAGCCATGTCATGAGTTTTATTTTACAACCTGTGTAACTGTTCAGACTGTATTTCAACATGGCTGTTCCCGCTGGAATTACTGCACTAGAATAATAATGTCATACAAAAAGCATCAACAAAACGCTATTTACACAACATATTGCTAAGTTATACAAAGGCAGTATTTATCACCGTAAGTCCACATCGTCGATATTTACAATAAAAGAGGAGCAGTGTAATAATAATAATAATAATGATAATAAATAAAAAAAAAAAAGAAGAAGGAATTACTACTGAAAGCATCGAGAAACAAAAACCTCTTTCAAACAGGTCAGAAAACAGATCAGAGGAAATTATGGCGACACGCACGCACACACCAAACACATGTTGCCAACGCTTAATGAGAATCATTTACATGTCAGGATGGTACTCCCAGGGGTGGGGGAGGGGCCACAGTGTTGAGAATTGTGTCACTCGCTGGTTCACAGGTTCTCATAATCGGTCTTTTCTCTCTCACACAGACACACACTCGTGTACAGTACGTCTCTACACACACACACACATAATGCAAAGCACACAGGAATTCCACAAACTTTTCCCGACTGTAAAAAAAGGAGGGGGTATAAATCACTTCTTTTTTTTTTCTGTCTCTCTCTTTTTTTTTTTTTTGTTGTTTTTGTGTTTTTTTTAAACTATACAACATGTTCCCCTTCCATGGCACTAGACTCCTGATGACAATGAGTTCCTGTCTCTGTCCCGGGTCAGATCTAGAGCTACGTTGGCGGCGGTCTGCCCTTGTTTTTTTTTTTTTTTTTTTTTTTTGTAGGATGAGACCATCCAACGGGCCACTCGGTGACATTACCCCACCGCTCGTCTAATGCATCGTTCTGTCAGAAAAATTAAAGAAATGGATGCTGGTGCAACTTCAAGGGCACTGCCGATGGGAAACGGACTCCCGTTAAAGGCATGGCAGGGGAAAAAGAACAACCAAAATGGGTCCAGTTGGAGAGTCGGTTTCTTTTTCTTTCTTTTTTTTCTCTTTTTTTTAAAACCCTTTATGTTTTAACCATCCTCCCCTTGCACTGATAATAGAAAAACAACTGTACAGCTATTCTTTGTTTCATCCTGACAGTATTTACAGTAGCAACAACAATATCTCATACTCTGAAAATTGTATTCCAACTTTTATTTTTCGAATCTCAAGAAGACAGCCATTCAGCACAATAGAAAAAAAAAAGGTAAAGAAACCAAAAAAAAAAGGAAGAAAACTGGTCACAAAAACCTGCAAAAAAAACAAAAAACTACCACTATTGCTCCTAATCTACCAACAACTCACTTGTTCAGAATACAGATTTCAACAAAAACGGTCACTAAAAATACCCTCCAGACTTCTTTTATGAAACGCTTTCTAACAGTGCCTTCCAAAGAACTTCACCTACTGTATATACTTCTTTTTTTTTTAATCCCATAGATTTATATTTTACAATTATTAAAAAAAGGCTATATATGTATTTCAATAATGTTATCCTAAAAATCAAATGAGACCCCAGAAAAGGAAAACTTGACAAAAATATTCTCAACCCGGCATTAAGGTCTTGCTAATCCTTCTTTCTTTTTTTTCTTTTTTGCACATAAGTCTTCATTATCCTGAATTAATCTTTTTAGGCGCAGGAACTCTTTAACTTTAGGGTGGAGTTGCAGGAAGGCGGAGGGGGGAGGAGGGTGGGTGGGGTACGATAATAATCTGTGCATCAGATAAAAGTGTCCTTTCCTTTCTCCTTTGTCTGTGGCGCTTTAGAGCCCTTGGCTGGTGCTTTGAGACTCTGAGACATGCAGGGCCGAGCCCATCCTTCAGTGAGAAATGTGTCCGGCTCGCTCTCTCAGGACTCTGGATCTTAAGAAGAAGAACACTGCAGCAGGAGGAGGAGGAGAGGCGGGACATATAATGAAGGGAGTAGCTCTGTCTTTCTCTGCCTCCTTTTGTCAGGCGCTTTGTCTCGCTTAGACAAGTCAGCAGGTTAAGCAACCTGCCCCGTTTGATCTTTTGTGACACACACACACAGACACACTATAAGCTAATGTCGCCAAGGTGAGATCAGCAGATAGCTCGCACGCACCGTACAAAGTATTCAAGTCCAGTCACTGCTTCAAAACTTACCTCATCAAAAGGGCAGCTAGTACTAAGTGCTTCTTAAAAATCTTAAAAGCCTGAGAGGGTGGATGGAAGTAAAAAAAAAAACAAACTCTAGATATACAGCTCAAGTGGAAAATCTGGGATTAGAATCTCAGGTGAAAGGAATGCCGTTTAATAACCTGGGCACAGTGGCTTCGACAGAATCACACTTTGGGTCTTTAAAAGCTGCCAGTGTGGGATGGCAAGACAGAGCGGAGGGCTTCAGGTGCGCGTTCTTCCTCGCTCTGCGCCTTTGTCCCTGCTCTTTGTAGTGCTGAGAGCTTCTCCATCTACCCCTGGGGTGAGTGCTCACCTCCGACCTCGTATTGTTGCACTGAGAGAGGAGCTCGATCACTCACAGGCAGGTGAACGTGGAGAGACGTGTCTGTGTGTGAGTGTTCGTGGGGGAAGTTCACTCCAAGTAGAACGAGTGTGTTTCAGCTCACTTCTTCCTTTCTGTCGCCCTTCTTGAATTATCTTCCGCTCTGCGATGCTTCCGCTCTCCGCGCGTTCGCCCGCGTATTGTTTCGCTGCACTTTAAATTGCCACAATAATCTGATATATTCAAGTATCGTCTGCTATTGAAGTAACTTCATAATGTCGTTTGCACCATGTATAGGCTAATCACCATAACAGCAGCCTGCCACGTAAACAGGCCGACTTCATTTCAAACGAGCTATTCAGCGAACAGTGCTATAAAAAGACAAAGAAATCTTTGCACTTATTACTGTTTATGTTCATTAATCCCGACATAGGTGAACAATATTGTGTCGATAAATGCACAAGTGCTCTTTCAGCAGGTTAGTTCTCAAAGGTGGAGCAGCTATGGAAATACAGCCGTTTAAAAAACAACAACAAAAAGCCACACTTCTTCTGATTACTTCATTATTTCTGCATTATTTACTTCATGTGTTTCTGAAGCCATTTTTTTTGTTTGTTTGTTTGTTTGTTTTTTCAATACGCAGCAACATCACTGGACTGCTCTGGTGTCGAGTGAACTTGTCACTACAGGTGAACAGAAAAACTCTGATGTTCCTTTGATTAAAACCCAAATCCAGCAAAGCTGCCCCAGGCCCCGACCAGCAAAACAACAAAACAAACACAACAAAACCAAAGTCCGCTCCAGTGAAGGACAAACTAAACCGTTAAAGGAGGAGGGTGGGGAAATGTGTGTGTGTGTGTGTGTGTGTGTGTGTGTGGAGGGGAGGGAAATATTTCAAAATCTAAAAATCTTTTGGAATAATATTAATAGCAATAATTTATTTTTTTCTGCAACGGCATCAAGGGACAAACAAATCTTGAAGTGCCAATCTTCAGCAAGCAGTAATGACAAATAATAATCATAAACAACAACAAGAAGAATAGTAATCAAAATAATAATAATGTACACCCAATAAACACAATGCCCTACTTGCAGGGAAAACACACTTCAAAAAAAAAAAAAGAAAAAAAATGGTAGAGCTCAGTAGCTATTTGGAACTGGTCCGAGTCCCACAGACCAGTACCACGAGTCCAGTTTTAGACCAGTCAGTAACCTGAATTAGGCCTTTTTTTTTGTGTACATGCATGTGTGCACAGTCTGTTGGGCGCCCACTTTGCAGTTCATTTGAAAAACCCGGCAGGTGCACCCATGGGCGCCGCAGGTAAAGTCTTTTAGGGAACCCGGCCTATGTTCTTAGTGGTGTAAATGGGAACTCCTTCCACACTCTGAGGACTTCTAGTTAGTGTTGATCATAAAACAGGCCAAACAGATGAGGGTTCACACGGTCCAGTAAAACACCCAGCGAGATTAGAGTCTCTTCAATTCAGAATCATAGAAAAAAAAAAAAAAAAACATGTAATAACCATCGTAATAGAAGAACAACAATACAATAGCTAGGAACTGCCACAGAGGCTTCAGATTGGGAATGCTACTCCATAACTTTCATACATTCAAAAAAAAAGAAAAAAAGAAGAAGAAATCAAAATTAAAGTTGGAGAAAAAGGGAGAAAAATAAAAAAAACAGAATATCACTTTGAAATTCTATGAAATCAGAGAAAACAAACAAAAAAAAAAAAGCGCAAAGCGGTGAGCGAGGAAGAAGAGGAGGAGGAGGAGGAGGAGGAGGAGGAGAGATTTACTCGTGTAGAAGCTCTTGGAGACAGTTGGGGGACTTGAAGATCTCGGGGACCTCGCTGTCCAGTTTGCAGATGACCTTGTAGATGGCCTTCTTCCAGGACGGGTCCACGTCTTTGCCGGCCACGATGGCGTTGAAGAACTCCCTCAGCGTGATCTCGGCCACCTCCAGGAAGCGATCGGGGACCTTCAGGGAAAGAAGAAGAGACGATTAATTATTGATCGTGGCACTTCATTATCTTTTAAGACACACTTAGTTTCTTGCATCAGGACGAGAAAATGTTCCTTTTAATCTGTGATATTAGAGGTTAAACTTCACGGCAACCAGCTTTGATCTGGACCCTCGGAACGCTCCGTCAACTACAAAACACGAACGAGACGACTTTAAAATAACCCCTCTCAGGTCACTGCGCTGTTGTGGCCGCCTTATCCTCAGCACTGAGTTCATACTCTCACTGTGGATGTAAAACCATAAATCTCCCGTCTCGTGAGCATCTACTTCCTTAAAAGCCGACTGAGGTTGTCGGGCCTGAGAAAAAGTCATTTCTTGCGAATTCTCAGGTTTCTCACTTCCCTCCTGGCAACGCAGCGAGCGTGACATGTTTATGAGTCCCACTGTAAATCTGTGACCAAACAAGAGAGTGGAGCTGCGCTGAAGAGCGGCGGAGAGGTTGCTGGCGAAAGAGGAAGTACTAAATGCTTTGGGAACGGGGAGACACGCCGCCTCTTTAGTGTCCCTGACAGCAGCGCTCACCGACACCATGGAGATGATTAGTCTGGCAAAGATCTGTGACACCTTCCCCCAAGCCAACACTCTGTCACACACACACACACACACACACACACACACACACACACGTTTATGCAGGCGTGAGCACACACACCAGCGCACACACCTCCTTGTGCCAAGGAGATGACACATCCTGTACTGTGACAGAGCTCTACATAATGCTCGCTGCACACACACACACACACACACACACAGCAGCCACCCCGGTGTATTTGGCTGAGTCTCTTTCCTCGACTCAGAGCTCCAGGGCGACGCAGCCTTCAGGGGTCACCTGCTTGGATAATGCTGACTGTCTCCCTGCCCGCCTCCCTTGATGCTCGCACACAAACACATATTGTGGCGCGCACACACATGCACAGAAGCAGCTTGCCCAAATGCCTGACAGTGCGCACTCCGCTCCTCTCCTCCAGTGTCCTGCAGATACTCATCAGGAGTGTCAGGACACAGCAAGGTTAGTGGCCACTGGAACACACACACACACACACACACGTCTACACACAGGCCTCCTCGCACACACACTTGTACGCACATGGGACGGCCACCCGCCCCCCCTCGGGGTGATGAATGGAGGCTAAGATGCCTGTGTGTGTGTGTGTGTGTGTGTGTGTGTGCGCATATCTCTGTCCAGTGAAAAGGTGAGCCGTGAATAAGAAGCTTGAGAGACAGAGGAAAAAGAAAACACGACCTAACCCAGTTCCCCAAATATTGAATTCCAGTCCAAACGGGGCAGAAGTGGGTATAATTCATCGTGGGGGCGGCGTGTCTTTACTGAAACACTGGCACAATGACCCTGGTGTGAGGCCGACTCGCACAACTAAGCGTGTGCTCGCCTCCTTCCCCCAGAAGACCTCGGCGGCGGCGGCGCAGCGGCGTCCTGGCCGTTGGATGCAGGGGAGTGCCGCATTACTAAGAATATTCCTGCATGGAATTTCTCCTGACGTTTTGACTATAAAAGGACAGCAAAACGCTGACTGCAAGGAGAAAGCAATGTCAAGGAGAAAAGGGTATTGGTATTTCAGATCCTCTTGACTGAGAGAGCGAGAGAGAGTGAGAATGGGAGGGAGGGGGGAGAGAGAGAGAGAGAGAGGGGAGGTAGGGAGGGAGATGGCGAGAGAAGGAGGGGCTGAGAAGAGTCTAAGGAGAGAGAACAGAGGGAGTTATTCCTGTCCCGCAAGCCTTTGTTTTGCGAGTAACATGCGAGTTGTGTATGTGCTGCCTCCTGACCAGCAGTCAGCCTTAACTGTTTGCACCCCACCCGCCTCCTCCTCCTCCTCCTCCTCCTCCTCCACCCATGTCCCATTCAATCCTCGCTCACCCCCTCCTCTTCCCTCTCTCTTCATCTTTCTCTCTCCAGGGTCAGCTGTTGGGCCTTTGTTCCAGAGGCATTGTGGGGGATTATCCAGTGTGGCCGTTCATTCGCTCGGCTGTCCGGTAAATGGGGCCAATCGCGTGGCTCACAATCCTTCATACATATTTCATAGGGCTTTTTAACAACTTCTCAACGGAGCCCAAAATTAAAGGACAGATGTACAAAGAGGGGAGGAGAGAGAGAGAGAGAGAGAGAGGGGAAGGATGGAGGAAGAGTTGTGCGAAGGAGTGACGCCTGGAAAAGGCAAAAACAAGGTGACCGAAGGTGCATCAATCTGGCTGAATGTGAAAATGTGTTTTCTTCTTGGACTTTTGGTCCAGAGCCACTTTTTTAAAGAAAAATCTGAGAATGCTGTTTTTAGTGTAAAAACCTTTTGGACAACCATGAAAAAAAAACAAAACTTGTCTGATTTTGGCAGATGGTGCAAGAAGGATGGAAGTGTGTGTGGCACGGGGTTCAACAAAACAACCAAAGGCTTTCATGAAAAGGGATATTACTGTTGCTCTTGTAACACAATACGAAAAGAGGAAGACGGGGAGGGGAAAAGAAATCGGCAAAGGAGATAAAGCTGCTTTCCCCTAACCTTTGCATTGTGCTGTGTGTTGGATAAATACCAATCAAGGAGGACGCAACGCAAGAAAGAAAAAAGAAAAGAGGGACTGATCGCAATGAGGCAGTTAATCACTCTTTTTCACCGACTTCCCCCCTCTCTCTCTCTCTCCCTCGCAACTCTCTCCCCCATTCTCTCCATCTCTCTCTCTCGTGACAGGTTGCTTTGAGACAGAAGGATAAGCTCTTTTTCAGAGAGAGGGAATCGGATTTCCTGCTTTTTGATGAGATAATAAAATATGACGGAGGACAATAGGAGCCTGTGGACGGCTTGCTGGGAGCTATTCACTCCGGCAGCAGCACCCCCGTCTTAAGACTGCTTAGACAAACGTTTAAAAAAAAGGTAGCCAGAGGCCCAAGCCCCTCAAATAAAGGCTACTGTTACACGCACCGCGCGCAAGTGCACATACGTGTGCATGTGTTTCGCTAAAGCCTGAGAAATCTCTTCTCTCTGGGTGACTCAGGGTTGGCTGTTTGTTTGACCAATGTGTTTCTCCCCGTTGCTTTTGGGAACTGTCAGGAGATGTATTGCACCTTCTATTTGCACAGTGTTAGCCAAACAAGACAAGACCCTGGAAGATAAGGCTGTGTGTGCGCAAGTGAGTGTGTGTGTGTGCTAGCAAGCTGTTGCCTTGAAGGATGAAATGCAGGGACACAACGTAAGCCCCCGCTGCCGGCCAGGTTAATTCCTAACCCCAACCCAGCCTGGGAATACCAACACTTCCCATGCTTTTTCGGTCACTGTGTTGGTGTGCGACCGGGATGTTGCAGGTTTTTTTTTTTAAAGCGCTAAATGTTGTCGATGTGTCTGTTTGGACGTGTGGGGACAGTCGGACGTCTTCTGCCACTTTAAAAACAAGAGTCGGAACAGGAGCCTGTGACATTTCATTGAGTCAATCCAGAGCTTTCCGAACCTTCGAACACCCGCTCTCACGTAGGCCCCCGTCCCTCACATATCTGCTCCAATCAATAATCTACAAAGGCCTTGATAAGCCCTTGGCCTGCACTGTCACTTTAGGCAAACACAACCCATGTCCCCTCTCTTCCTACCCCTCACCACGCTTGTCCCCAACCCCCCTCTCGCGCTGATAAGACTGTGCCACGGCTCAAGAGTCCAACCAACCGGGGAAAAGAAAGGGCAAAGTCACGCCGGGTCCTTGGCTGTGTATAACATTTCTTTCTCAAGTGCAACTTGTTTTCCTTCGACCGTTTCCAACACCTCAGATTTCTCATTCGTGGGGGTTTGGATCGGCGCTTTAAGGGAGACCGCTGGGACGGGAAGCGGGCCTCAAAGCTGAGCAAACATCAGCCACCCTCACTCCGCTGATAGCCTTGAGAACATGGAGCCTTGAGGGGCTGCCGTGTATACATGCACGAGTGTGTGTATATCTGGCTGTCTGGTGTGCATGAGCATTAGCGTCACATGGGCTCTTCTCAAGGTGCACCTCCGCCGAGGAGTCAAGGACAGGACAGGGTCAAAGACGCTGATGAAGTCGCTCGCTATCGCATCTCCTCCCTGTCTTGCCCGAACGCCCCCCACACACACCCTTAGACACACAAGCTGACAATTCATATCATATCACGGCCTCTTTTGACATCTCTTTCCTTTCGTCTTTCCCCTCAGTTTGTAGAAATTGGGGGATGTGGCGAGGCTGCAATAGGCACATCACAGTCCAGGCCTTGTTTAGAGACTTAAAAATTCATCGCCCGAGCTTGTATGGCCGAGGGAAACAAGGAGGAAGGAGGCGGGGGGTCATGGAGCGCTGTAACAGGGGCCTCTGGAGGTCAGGAAGTCAGCCCAGCTTTGAGAAACTGAGAGCGCAGGAGGGGAAAAGAAAGGAGCGAAAAGGGAGTCTGGAAGATAGGAACAGGACATCTGGAGAGGAGGAGAACCGGGGGGGGAGGGAAGGAGGGAGGGAGAATAGAAGGGTGGGTGGGTGGGTGGGCAAACAATAAAGGATGGAGGGCAAGGAGCTGCAGCGAAGGAGGGAGGATGGAAGATGGATGGACGGATGGAAGGAGATGGAACGGAAGGGCAAGTGAGGGAACAAGATGGCAGCAGAAGAAAGAAAAAATAATAAACTGCAGATTGGATTGAAGGAGGGAGAGTTTGGCATCAGCAGGGGGAGTGTGTGTGTGTGTGTGTGTGTGTGTGTGTGTAAGTGTGTGTTTGCATGTGTGTGTGTGTGAAAATAGGGGGGGTTGCTTTGACACATCTGCAGCTCTGATGCACGCCCTGGTCATTTTGGCATGCGTCCCTTTGCCACGCTTCATTAGTCTCACACACACACTCGCACACACACACACGGACGGACGGAGACCAAAATGGTCCAGAAATAATGACATAATCAGCAGCTGTGCCACAGAGCAGGCTGCCCCTCACAAGGTGACCAGGGACAGAAGGAGGAGGGGAAGAAGGAGGGAGGAGGAGAGGGGAGAAGAAGGGAGGAAGAGGAGGAGGAGGAGGAGGGTGTACTGCTGGAAAAGCAAGCTAGCGCAGTGAGCTGGTGTGTGTGTGTGTGTGTGTGTGTGTGTGTGAGCAGGTGAGGAAATGAGAGAGGGGGATCATGTACTTCTTTATGTTTAAGTGATTCCTTGCTACCCCTGTTGCCCCAGGCTCTACACACAGCTCTGGTCATTTAATCAGCGCACTGAATAAATGTGTAAATCACACACACACACACACATGTGCGCACACACACACACACACACACATGTGCACGGCTGAAGAAAAGACCTGTCAGGCTACGTCAAACGGGGGTCCTTAATAGCCCCCAGCTATTCACCGAGAAGCAGATGATCGCGCGCTCTATTCTTCTCGTTCTCCAACTCTTCTCGCTAAGAGAATTAAAAAGCCATAAGACAAGTTGGAAATGACAGTCGCGGGCGCTCGTGGAGCAGCGGAGGTCTGGGCTAATGTCTGAAGATTTGTTCGAATGTTTAAGATCTTTAATGGACGTATTTGCTTCTTGCCAGCAGATATAAAAAGGCCAAGCGGGTACAGCGATCATGCTGATGATAGTGCCGGTTTCTCTTTAACCCTCAGAAGTCTGTGAAGTTTCTGGGCTTAGAAACAGAAGTAGAGAAAGCTCAGAAGTGTCTTTTGTGCAATACAATGAGAAGAAAAAAGAAAATTGAATGTTAAATGTTTGATTATTTTTAAATAATTGGGGGAAAAAAATATCTAACATTTTTCCTAGTGTCTACAGAAGTCACCAGTACTCGTGCCTCTACACACTGAAGACATTTTACTACTTACATTTTATTTTTCCTATCCGATCTGTACAAACACAGCTTGCACTTCAGTCCAGTTCATCTGAAAAGTCTGTGAATATTTGTCATGTGACTGTTGATTGCATCTGAGACCCTCATGGCTTCTCAGTTGCACTGGCGAACGCAGAATTTTTTTATTTTTACGGAATCTGGTTAGAGCAAATTTATTTATTTATTTTTAACTCGACGTAGAATAAATTGATATTAATGAAATATGACTGTAGGCTTAGATTTGATGAGGCCTCACAGTGGAAAAGCAAGTGACAAATTATCGGTTCATGGACCATTAGAAAGTTGACATTTGGGATTCGAAGGGTTAAAAGGTTGCCGTAACCAAACAGCACATCCTCTTGTCTTTATAGTAGCACGTTGCCTTTTAGGGGCAGACCTCAGGACACGCTGCCAACATATTTTAAAAGGACTATTTCCTTGTACGAAAGTAGCCTAAATGAAATCTGAAATCTTACTCAGAGCAACAGGAACACTGTGTCTCAGTTTTAATGTCTTTTTTTTTTTTTAAAGCTTCGAGTACCACAAACACCTCTGCTGTGATGGGGTGGCGGCAGAAATTCCCAAAGTGAAACTATTGGTGTAGTTGAACCTTTTAAGCCTGTTACTACAATACATCTTCTCTGTTAAAAGCAACCCGGCTATAACCTGGAACGTTCCCACAACGTCAGGAGAAAACATTTCAATCGAATGTTCTAAGAACATCGTCATTTCCAATAAAGACAATATCATGTTTTAACATCAACGTTCAGATGATGTTGTCAGGGACACAGATCGTGTTATAAGAAAGACAAGAACGTTCTCAAACTAGCGTTATGAGAATGTTGTCTCGAGGCCTCAGATGATTTTTTTTTTCTGAAACGTTTTTGTAAAGTGATGTAATTATAAATGTGCAACGTTCTTCCTACGGTGTTCTGAGGATGTTTTAGGGATGTTGCTGAAGAAGCACATTTTCTATAAAACATTTCCCCAATGCAATGAAACCTCAGATGGCAGAACGTTCTTTATCATAATTAGGGTCTGACCACACCAGTGAATTTTTCTTATTTTTCCCTGAAAAGAAACGCATTTTTGAGCGCCTAAACATTCCCCAAAACTCACCAGAATCGCCACACACACCAGGACTGGCGAAAAATGTGATATTTTAAGGGACGTGGACATGTCGCTGCCAAAATGGCTCCACAGCGCCCCCTTGAAAATTTCACCGGAGTCCCGTCGGAAGCACATTTAACCTACACCTACGCAATTTGGTAGCCATATAGAGCAGCTCGGGACGCACAAAAAAGTCGCTAGCTCCAAGCTCTAAAATGCAACACGGCTCAACTGCGCCCCCTAAAATATTTCAACAGAGTCCCAATGAGGCTGTATTTGACTTAGAGCTACGTAAATCGTTACACATATGTAGCAGCTCGGGACGCACAAAAAAGTCCAGTAGCGCTTTTCCGTAAACTCAACAGGAAATCCACCATGTTGGATAAACGGCGAGCATGCCGGGCGATTTTAGCTCATTTTGGGCCATTTTCAAAATCGGTCTCCTCCAAGGGGGTAGGGCCCGTCCATCACTGCTTGCAGCTTTAATGTTGTTTAATAATCTGAGGACGTTTTAGGGATGTTGTTGATGGAACGCACGGAACAGAATCTGTCAGTGCTACATGATAACAAAGGAAGAAAGTTGTGCAACGTTCAGTTTTGGGATCGTTTGGGGCATAACAGTGTCATTGCCAATCATGTGTAGAACACCTTTAGTTGTCCTACGTTTTATGAAGAACATCCTGGGAACTAAAAGAAACCACCGCGGGAAATGTTAAAGGAAGTTTGTGGAACCTTCTTTTGTGACAAAAGAAAAATAAAATAAATTCTAGCTGGGATTTGTATATTGGTTCTGTTGGCATTAGCAGGTGCAAGAAACAGCTTCTAGATGTTCGTTGCCGTGCATCATGCATGATAAACGCCGGTGTGCACCGCGGGGAGTTTGTTGCACTTAAGTGAAAGAAAACGACAGAAGATGCTGTAGATTCGAGGGAGGAGGAGGAGTTGGAGGGAAGGTGTGTGCTGCTGACATAAACCCACTGGCAAATTGTATTGGTTGTATTTTTGGCAGGTCTGAACTTAAATCTATACCGCCAGCTTTTCATCTCTCTCCCTCTATCTTCTACCTCTTTTTGTCTTCAATCGCTCTTCAAAGAGAACCCTAGAGCCCTTCAGTAAAAGCACCACACCTGTGTGCAAGTGCTTTTTGTTTTTTTTGTTTTTCTTCCCCCCTTTTTTTTTTTTTACGTATGTTCCTGCATGTTTATATCTTCGCCTGTGCATCCAGTGCAGCGGCTCTGACCTTTTCACCTCGAATTCCCCGAGGTCGAGCCCCGGTCAAAGACGCACCCCCCACGCACACACTGACGCACTATGTGGTGAGAAAACCAAAAAAAATGAAGGAGTGCAAGACAGGGAGGGGAAAAGCAGCAGCAGCAGCAGCAACAGAAGGAGGAGGAGGAGGAGGAGAAAACAGACATTAGCTTCTCTGGGTGGAGAACAAATGGAGCCCCGAGAGGGACGTGAAGAGGAGGAACGAGGGAG
>NW_007578209.1:37049-57135 GCF_000690725.1 Stegastes partitus | reverse complement strand
CCACCACCGCTGCAGCTCCTCGGCCAACAGAAGACTTATTCACCTGGCCTCGCTCGCTCTTTTTCCTCTCCGTCTGTCTTCTTGCAAATTTTTACATTTATGCATGCAAATGGGGGCTGTTCCCCTTAAGCCAACAGTAACTTCCTGGTGCCAGGAGAAGAATGACAGTCTTGTCCAAAAGTGCGACGGCGAGTTCAGAAAGACGGGGCTTCATGAGGAGGAGGAGGAGGAGATGGCATGTTACCGTTGGATGCTGTACATTTTATTTAGGGTTGTCTTCCGAGGCGTTTGTGCAAACCTATCGAAGAATTTAATTTGTTCTACAGGGAAATCTAGTGGCATTTACAGGTGTGTTTAAGTCGGGCATTTGCTTGTGTTTAAGTATATTTAAAGTCCTCCTTCTTTTAGCTGTGGCAGCTCCAGCAGTGGTCTCATGTGCAACTTGTGGAAACTCCACCACACGTAAAGACCTTTAAAACGAGTGATTTCTTCATATTCATAAATTTAACTTTTTGTGCTGGGAAAAAAAACTACATCAGACAAATTGTAAATCCAAAAGTATTTTTATATAATCTTTAACTTCTGACTGACAACGTCGGCCTCGATACAGAGGCAGGGATACTGTATATCGGATGTTTTTGGGAGATCGCTTTCTGTCGGGGGTGTCGGGTGATTGGCCATAAAGAGAGCATAATTTGATATGAAAACAGAAACATTCTTCTCGAAGGACACAAAAAAAAAACGTGGATGATGAAAGAGAAGTGATTAGAACAAACTACAATTATATAGAATTAAAACCACAGTAATTAGACTTTACTGTTTGTGGTTTAACCCCAATTTCTGGACATTTTTCTTTGCTCCTGTCGCGTTTTTTACTCACTGTGGGCTCATTTTTCACTGCAATGTAAAGTCCTGCACCTCGATGGAAACAGCACGACCATGAATAGAATATTAAAGGTGATTTGTTTTCAAATTATTTATCTTAAAAGAATTGGAAAAAAAATGTAGAATCACCATATACAACATTTTTCCTTTTGCCCACAGGTGTTCCCAATACTGGAAAGAACACTATGCATGCTATAGATATTTTCACACTTTTTATTTCTCTCTGTACTTTCTATACACAGCCTGCAATTCAGCTGAAAACTCTGAATTTTTGTCATGTGACTGTTGGACATAGCTAAGTTGGTACTGGCTTCACATTTGCACCAAGGACTGCAGAATTTTGCTTCCTGCAAAGTTAATTTTTAGACGAGACAGAATAAAATTTGATTGAATATCTCTATTTTAAGTACAGAAGTTTGTTGATGTCACGGCACGGCACATCAGAGTTTTATAAAATCAATGCTTCTTTTTGTTTTTACACTTACTGGCTTCGATAAATGGCAAAAACTGAGTGATTCGATTGGTTTAGGGGGTTCAGAGTTAGTAATCCTGCTGCATTTAGGGATGCTCTGAATAGGTGATCACATCAGTGCAAGGCCGTGGCCGTCGTCTTGCTTCGGACTCATTTTCCCCATCGCTAAACGGGAGCCGAACGCGAGGAATATGTTCTTGTTGCTCTTGCTGCGATGGGCTTATTGAGACCTCCGTATATACGAGTGCCTTCTGCCTGCCAGAGTCTTTCAAAGCCCTCCCTTAAGAGAGTTGAAGATGGATGTGGGGAAGTGTGTGTGGTGTGTTTGGGTGCACACAGAGTGAGCCCCAGTGGACAAATAACGACAGAGAGAGATAGACGCAAACACAGAGAAAGAGAGTGAAGCACTTTAAATGTGAGCGCTCGCAAAACTCCCACTGCTCGCAAGGGCACTTCGCTCCTGCACGTCATCTCTCTTTTTCTGCCCCTCTCTCCTTCTCCCCTTCTTTCTCCCCCCTTTTTTTTTCCATTCCCCTCTCGATTCCCCTCTTTTCCCTCCCTCCCTCCATCGCTTTCTCCTTTGTCTCCAAGCTCTCACCCTCTATCCCCTATCTATCCATCTCCCTCTTCCACCCTCTCCCCCTCTTTCTCTCCCCTTCCTCTCACTAAAACAGTAGGACGCTTAACCTTGATAACAGTGAGATTTTTTCCCCCCTCAAAGTGACACACACACACACACACACACACACACACACACACACACACACACACTGGAGAAGTGCTTTGCCAGCATGCCAGGCCGGTCCAAGGGACGGCTGTACCCTTCGAGGTGAACAGGACACTGGGAAATGCAGCAACAACAAAACACTCACACACATACACCAACGCACACGGACTCGATCTCTCGAACAACAACACACACACACACACACACACACACACACATCCAGCTCACTCCAGGTCCTTCTTAACACAAGCCTTTTAAAGGTCTTTTGTCAGCTGACATTGAGAGAGCGCTGGCGATCCTGAAACGTTTCACACACACACATACGAGAAAGGTGGCAAAAGGAGAAGTGTGAAAAATGAAACGTATTAAAGGTGAAGTTGCCTGCTGAGAATTTATGATCACAATGCACTGGAAGACACACACACATAAACACCTCACCGCGGATGATAGGTAAATGAGGACGGGGAAGTAGAAATGTGTTTTGTTTTTTTTTTGTTTCAAAAGCACACCCGCCCACACACACACAAACACGAGAGAGGAAATTAGAGGTGAGGAAGAGGCAAAATAAGCAAGACTTCTTCCTCATTACGCCGCAGTTCCTCACAGGTCTTTGAAAAACAAAACTGAAAAACGTGAAATTTGGAATTTTTCAGGTGAAATTGTTCGACTAAAATCCCCCTTCGTCTGAGGAAGGCCTAGAAATGTACCAACGTGTGTTGTTGTGTCGCAGGATGCGCGAGAGACCGGAGAACGGTCGCAGGGAGACGGTGTCAGCGAGGACACGGTGAGACGGTGTCACACTACCCGTCTGCATCACCAGGTATCGGGTGAAATTTATCGTTTTTTTTCTTTTCATGCATTCGCTCACAGCTCTTCCTCGCGCTTTTGCAACTTCACCGAGCTGCTCAGACTGTTTACCTCGAAGTCGTTGGCCTTGTTGTAGTGCATGTTGAGGGCTCGGAAGAGCTCGCAGTCGCGGCTGACGCTCAGCTCCTCGGCTCCCGTGACGCCGTCGTTTATGGACTGGCGGGCGAACTTCTCCATCTGGATGTAGTAGAACTCCCTGAAGTTGCTGAACCACTTGATCAGCTGGGAGGTTATGCAGCGGTTAAACTGGAATCAGAGACAGAGGAGGTGTTTAATATCGCAGTTTTTATTCCTGAATTATCACTTGAAATCCAGTCATTTCGAGCGCTCGCTTCACGCTTATGGAGAGAAGATTGTCATGTCTAAACCCTTCCTAAGCCACTGGATTAGAGGAGAGGAGAGGAGGAGAAGTGTAAAGATGTCAGATTCACATCAGGGAGCCGCTACAGGAAGAAGAAAAAAAAAAGGACAGGAGAACAGTGGTAGTGGAGCGAGGGGAAGATAATAGAGATATTAAGTAAGACAGCAGGCAGGAAGGAGGCGGGTGAGGGGGGGGAGAGGAAAGAGAGAGTGGGAGAGCGAGTGTGTGTGGTTCATCTTCCCCACTGGGAGCAGACCTCCCCCCTATCATAACCCTGAGAGTGGAGGGAGAGGTGGGAGAGAGGGGGTGAGACCGCAAACACATAATTGACCAGAAAAACGATTAAGTCATCATCTGAAGCGCCCCGGCCCGCAGGGGGCTCAAACATGTACTTAACCCCGTTCACCAATTACACCCCGATTCTCCTCCCCTCGCCGCACCTCCCACGCAGGGAAGAAAGCAGAAGAAAAAGAGCAAAAGAAGGAAAAAGAAGATGATAAGCGCTGTGGAGAAGGCTGTGGCTATCTGATCTGTGCCGCTCGGCTGGATTCAATAGGGCGAGGTAAACCTATTAAGAGCCTCGGCTGGTCCCAGCTCCTTTTTTTTTTTTTTTTTTCTCCTTTCCCCCCCCTTGCCTGGTCTCAGCAGTGAAAACACACTGTCCAAACATCCATACAACTAGATAAGGATAGCCGCCTAGCCTTTAAAAATGCTCCCTTGAAAGTGCGAATCGAACCCCCTAACGACACTTTTCCTCGTCGAAATGACTCAAAATTCTGGCTCCTGAAAGCTGCCCGACCATCACCCCCACACCCTCGTTCACACACATTAGGCCTTCACTCCTCCCTCCCCTCTGCTCTTTCTGTGGCGCCTGAAGAATGGGGGGACAAAACGCTACTAAACGCTGAGCGGACTGCTCGCTGGGGAGGCAGAGCGGTTTTGACATGGAGATTAGACTCTGGCCATTGTTCGACAACACAGACCCACACACTCTTCGTGATCTGGGATGGCAGTCCAACACACGCAAGCACATGAAGACGGGGAAGGCGGTGAGGTAACGGAGCGGAGCGGGCGGGCAGGAAAGTTGGGGCGAATCAGGGGAGGCGTTTGGCCCAAGGTAGGACTCTGGCTAAAAGGAGTGGGCCGTGCCTTTTCTGGAATGATCAGCGGATGACATAATGGCGGAGTGGGGGAAAGAATAAGTCCGCTTGACATTGTTTGGCAGCGGTTTGGGAGGGTGGTGGTGGTGGTGGTAGTGGTGGGGGGAGGAGGGGGTTAGCATGGTGGCTGTCCTAAAGTGCAGGGTGAGCATAAATGGGGAAAAGAGGGAGGGAGGAGGATGGGTGCAGGTCAGCAGCGCCGTCGGACAATGGCGTTTGGCCGGTGGGGAGGGTGGGGTAGAGGGTCGGAACGTGAGCAGTCAGCAAGCTGGGGTCGTGACATCGGAGTGTCAAACAAACAAACTACTGACACTTACAAATACATCGGCTGCACGGGGCTATTCTTAAACACACACAATGCAGCAGACAGTAGGAGTGTGACAGAGCACAAACACGCCGCTCCGGCCCAAGTTGCAGCCGTCCTCCTGTGAATTTTGGACATTAGCGAATTGGTCCTCGCAAGCGCGCGCGCACTGAGCGCGTGCAAGACGGGGAGCGCTACATACTGAGATTAAAGTCAGCCAAAGAGTTGCCATCGCTCATGCGGGAGACCTTTGGTGTCACTACAGCCGAGTGACGGAGACATTTGTCACTTTGGACAAAGATTACTTTATTATCCCCGACAGCTTGGGAGAAGATGTATGAGGGCCCTGCATGTGCAACTTCACTGTTAGCTTAAAACAGAAAAGATACGATATTTGCTGTGAGCGCGTGTAAATACACTAAATTATGTTACATCCGCATTAACTGCAATCAGCGCACTCTGGGATTCAATTTTGGCAAGTCCCCCTACAGCTTCCAGCAGTCTTGGTTCATTAAGTTGCTGGTGGGGGGACAAGAGACCCCCTGATAGCAGCTAAGGACGAGTGTGTTCAGTGTAAAAGGAGGGAATCGGTTCAAAGGAGCACATCACTGCAGCTCCTTAATCAGAGCTGGCAGGGGTCAGCCAGCACAGACATGAGATGCAGTGAGGAAAACGTGTGTGTGTGAGTGTGTGTGTGTGTGTGTGAGTCGACACACTGTGTTTGAGAATATCTGTGTGTGTGTGTGTGTGTGTGTGTGTGCGCCTGGCTGAGAGGCAGTTGAGAGAGAGACAGTGAAAGCATGTTTCTCACACTCACACTCAAGAGCCTGTGAAAGGTCAGCGCTTAGTGCTAACAGCACAAGATAGAAAGTGGCGCACACACACACACACACACACACATGAACACACACACATAAACACACATGTTCTGCTCATGCACAGACACATACTTAAGTCCAGAATTGGAAAACACTAAAGTACGCTTTCGTCTAAACTATATTAGCTGCCGGGGCCCAAATTATTCAGGTGTTTTGACTGTCAGTCCCAAACTTGTGCACTTGGGTGAATATGTTATTAGTGAAGCTGGTGTGCGGTTGGTGAGGATGTTCAGCTGAAAGGCATTTGGATGAAAAGCCAAACTGTGTCTCTCGCCAACACTTTCTCTGACATAGTGGTCAACAATGGAGGCAGAAAGCACACAGATGACCTCAGAGTGCTAAGCTACATCCAGAACAACCGGAGAGGAGAGCAGAAAGACAGAGAAGCCTGTGCGGGCCTCCCTCTCTTTCTCCCTCTCTCTCTCGTAAGCCCCTTCACAGTCATCAGGGCTTTCCAACGTTTCCTGTTTTCGCAGGAGTGAATTGTGGGAGATAATCTCTGGCTGCCTATTGGCTGACTGCACACAAAAAGCGGCCCTGGAAAGCGGGCTTTTGTTACTGCGGCGACTCAAAATCCAGCCGCTGGCTTTTCTTTCTCCCCGGCCCCGCCGAGGCACACATACCATGCCACACCATCAGCGAAAAAAAAGAAAAGAGAAGGAATGACATATAGAAAAGGGAAAACCCTCCTGACCTCTGCTACTCCACAGCACATGACTGGCCCAAATACTGAGGCTGGTAGCCACAGAGAGACAGACAAAAAAACAAGGTGTGTGTGTGTGTGTGTGTGTGTGTGTGAGTGTGTGTGTGTGTGTGTTAAAGTGAAGGGAAAATGTATGAATATATTTATACAGTAAACCTGTATCTCTTTACAAAGGCAAGAACTTTTGCTGACTTTATTAATTGACTGAATATGTTTATCTAATCTGTTAATTAATCTGTTATAATTATTCAGCCTTCATCCACGGCACTAATGAGACGTCTTAAAGCTAGTGGAGTGGTATTATAGGCCGTCATTAACATGGCCAACAATGGTATTATGATGCATCTGTCAAAACATTTCCAAAACACCAAAAGTCACAAAAAAGTCACGATTGTCTTAAAAGAAGCTTAATGAAGGGGAACAACAGCCACAGCGTCCCTCAGTTGTTAGGGCAACCCACTTCCCACGTTCATTAGGTCCTTGACAGTCCAGACCTGATTAGTCAAGACCCGATTAGCCTTAAAGACTTTTGTCTGAGGACAGCCACTCGCTAAGAGGCCATGCTGGCTGAATCTAATTAGATAGTCCGTCTCATTCCCATACATGTCTGCTAACTTACATCTTGAGTCCATTGTCCTCCACCGAAAACATAAACAAACCAGTGTCACTCATAATCCCCTTAACTATCTTGACCTTGTTTAAGTATCTGATGAGGCCGTTCACGATGAGGCCACCTCCATGGTGCTGATTGGTCAGTGAAGCAAACTGGTGACGACCATTCATATTAATTGTCGCTGGAAATGTTCAACAACCAAAATTACGTGAAATCATGTCGTAGTGTTAAGGATGTATTTTTTAAAATTAAATGAATAATTCGTTTACAGGTGGCACTTTGCTGAGGATCTTTTTCGATCCCCAGTGAGAGTCATGAGAGCCGCGGTGGCTGCAGACAAGAGGGGCAGCTGGGAGAAAAGGGAAACCTTTATCTTCTGATTTGAATAAGATGGCCTGGATCTGTCATAGTGTTTACCCCTCCGTATGGTCCAAGAGGGGCACACAAAACAACAACAACAACAACAAACTCAATCGTGACAACGGCCATTGTGTTGTTGGTCTCGTTTTTTTTTTTTTTCCCCCCTCGGCTTACATATTGTGCTTTGTTTTCCAAAATTTCCTTCATTAAACTCCGAGCGGAGCCAATGCTCATCCTTGCCATGTTCCCTAAATCGGCTCTTTCCCTTCGCCCCTCCCTCCATCCAACCATCCTCCCTACACCTGCTGGTGTAACCACTCCTCCGTCTCCAGGCTCCATCCTCCTCTCTGCCCTCTCCACCCCTCCATTACTCATCCCACTCTTTATCTTTAGAATACTCATAGGCTCTCCAGCTCCCTCATGTAAACCCATTCAACTTCCTCTTCTTTCATCTTTTGCATAAAACCATAAGTTAGCGAGGGAAAGGACCTCGTTTCAAGGCAGACAAGTGTACATTGTTCACCACAACTGAAGCTGGCATATCGCAATTATTAAATCAAACTTCCCCTTTTCAAACGTGTGTGTGTGTTGAAATAAACGTGAGAATGACACAACAACAAAGGTGAACGCTGAAAACACCAGAGCAGACGCAGTAATGTTTGGACTCACCTTGACATCAGAGAAAAACATCTTGAGCATGTTGGAGCTCGGGTAGCGGGTGTAGAAAAACATGAGCTTGGCCTTCTTCAGGTGATTCGGGGAGAGACCTTCTTGGATCTGAAAGTAGCTGCCGTTAAGGACATTAACAGTTGTCTGGAAGGAAACAATACAAGAAGTACACATATAGCAGGTACAGATATTATCACAAATGTGGACCTGCTTTATAATGGGCTGTAAGTTTGGCAAGAAATAATCCTGCAGATGACGGCAAACCAAATTTCCTTTTAGGCATGAATGCAAGGCTGCTGGAGGGTGGGGGCTGAAGACGGTGCACCAAAGCGAAACCATTTGCTTGCAATTAGCATCGTCCGTATCAGGTGTGAGAGCGTCACGGTAAATAAAACGCTGGCCAGCACTGCAGCCGATGCTTTTACATAAGGAGGCTCATTTCACAGTCAAAGCAAGCAAACGCCTTTGCCTACACCCCGTGCTAACCTCCACCCCGAAAAAAAGGAAGAAGAAAAAAGGAGACATTTGCATATCACAGACAAAGACAGCAGTTAACGCCAGTGACGGGCAAGAAGGCCTAATGGCTTGGCGGCGACACATGCCAAGCCTGAATATGACTGTCTGATGCTGGCTTCATGTCAGTGACAAAACAAGGTCTAGGAGATAGTCCCAAACACTGGCCCAAGCAGCACGAAAAACCTTCTCACACTCAACATGGGCCATATTCTAATACATGTCAGAGGCCTTGTCTTCCTAATGGATCGCCTGGATTGAGCCGCGGCGAGGATGGAGATGGGCTGGTGGGGGCACCTTGAGGGATAGCATGGTTCCAGCCTTCAATTACATCCCCCTCCTCCTCCCTCTGCTCCACCCCTGCCCCCCAGCTTTCTCTGCCGCTGCCAAACCCTTGGAGGAGCAAAAGAAGGAGGAGGAGAAGGAGAAGAGGGGCTCGGAGGCTTTGGACTCAGCCAGCGATGGGGAGAATGAAACACATCTGCGCCACCGAACGGCCCAAGCCATTTCCATGGTGAATTAACGGCCGTATAATGCATCTGATAATATCAATCTGGAGGATAAGACATTGAAAAGGGGAACGGGGAGGGATGGTGGAGGGGGTGGAGAGGGGTGGGGGGGCGTACTAAAACCTCGGGCTGTTTCAACAAGGGTTTTCATCAGGCAGGAGCAAGACGGGGATTTAAATTGCCTAGAAGATGCAGCACTAAGTTTTCATGAAGACTGTTTACACTCGAGTGGGCAAAATACATTGCCGGACGTTATTTATGATGTACAGGGGTGGCTGTGGTCGTTAAAATCAGTCAAGTGTCCAGATGTAGCTGTAACTATAGAGCGGGGAAGAAGGCATCAGCTGCTAGATTGGATTGCCCTTGGCCTCGGGGTTACACAGCAAAGCCAGCAAATGCTGAACCACGCTGGGTTGGCTCCTTAAAGACCCCGTCTACTTTGTCTGATTCAGTAAGAGAGAGGGAGAGGGAGAGAGTTAGTTGTATACGCAGCGAGGGTCTTGTGGGGGAAACCCTGGCAGACTGGTGTTACTCTGTCAGGCCTGGCCAAAAGAGCAGCACTTCACTTTCCACACCACACCATCTGCTCCAAGTGGAGGGGATACAATGGATCCTCAGACAGAGCGAGGGAGAGGCAGAGACACAGCAAAAAGAGAGCTCTTTTTCAATAAGGCAAGGTGGGATTTGTTTGCTGCGAAAGCTGCGCACTTACACTTAGATTAATTTGTTTTTGCTTTTTCAATTAGGATTAGCATCGCTTTCGCCCCTTATCATTGAAATTAAAAATTATTTTAAGACAAAGACGTTGAGGTTTTACCTCTCCAGCCATAAACACAATATCACCTCCCTTCAGCCACCAATTAAAAAGCTTCATATTTCCTAATGAGACATTTTCATCTCCAATTCACTCACAGCTTGCAAATGTAATTGTGATTGGACTTAGGGGTGGCGTGCAAGGCTATTATTTTGTCATGATGGTGCACTCATACCAGCTGGCCCACTGTTCGCCTGCCACATCTGACAAGACATCATCATTCTCACAACACTTCCCCAAAGCCCAAAGTCATGAGAGGAAAATAGCTGCTCCACTTCCTAATTCCAGGTGTAAGGACAAGAAAATTTGGAGTCGGACTGTGAACAAATGAGGAAATTGATAGCGGCCATCTGCTCCACAATGCTGCCGAGAGCTGGTGAACTTGAACACACCTCGCAAAATGTCTGACAAGCTGTCTCTGACTTCTGAAGCGCAGGAAGAAAAAAAAAAAAGCTGCAGGAATACCTAAAATTCTATACAAATAGAACAAAAAAAAAAAAATAGAATCAACATTGTACAAAACTGTATTTTGTAAATGCCAAACTTTTGTTCCTAAACCTGCGGAATAAATTGTGGAAATGGAAAATAAAAGATGAAACGGACCAGCACATGTGGACATGTTGTTCCGTCTATTCTTTCCATTTAGGGGAGTACATCTGCTAATGCCCTGAATTTATAAATGCTACAATGAAAGCCACAGCATCTGGCATATGTGGTTATTGTTTGATTGTTTTCTACTTTCTCTCAGTCTCTGTATGTTTCTCTCTCCCTTTTCTCTTTTCATCCCTCCATCGGGAGCCTGTAGAAGCAAAGGATTATGGATCTCTGGAAAGCGTTCACCCTTGGGTCAGAAGACAAGACAAGGCGAGGTAATGAAAGATAAACAGCTCGCTGCAAACACCTGTTAACGTCCGCTTCAAAGAAAAGACAGAGAGGAGGGGGGTTTGCAGGGAGGGAAAACAAAAAAAGAAGTATTTGGCTGCCAAGCAACAGCCGAAGGGCCCCCCGGGCTGTTGACAGATCTTTATGAAATGAAAAAAAGAGAAAAGAAACGACAATGATTGTGGGCTTTTTACAACAGCGATGGATGATAAGAGGAACACAAGAGAAAACACAAGCAATCATAAATATACATCTTTCCCGAGTCCTCAGGCAAACCTTTTGTGACATGCACACACAAAAAGACACACACACACACACACACACACCCATGGAAAAGGCTTGGCACTCAGGTGCACACAATAGCAAAAACAAGCGATCCAAATTGTTAAGTATACATATTCACTCGACTAATAAATCCACAGCAGGTATAAAGACGTAGGATTAATTTCTTATGAATGTTAATGGCTTGAAGACAAAGCTTCCTCAGGACAGCCGGAGTGACACAAATCAAACTTTCATAAGGATTGAGGGACTACTTAGGGACTAAGGAGGTATAGGGGAAACAGAGAAGGGACTGAATGTATCTGTTTAAGCTATTAGTCCCGAGTCCCCGGGGGATTCAATTTGAGCCTCCCATAGGGGATAGCCTCTTTATCCGCAGGGCACGATTGGGGCACACTGGGGTTAAACTATAAGGCAGGGCTATATAACACCATTGTGTGCCAAGTTTCAGGATGCTATCTCCCTCCTCGTTCTTTCAGCCCATTTTTTTTCTATAAAAAAGAATTGGGGCAGTAAATGTCGTGGGGACCTAATCTTCGCGAGTAAGTGATATGCGACAAGAAAGCTTTTAAAGCACTTAGGTTTGAAGATGGAAGAAAAGGCTGCACGGTGCTGTGAGAAGGAAGAGGTATGAGTGTAAAAATAAATACAACAATACAGTACAATGGAGAGGAGAACAGCAGTGGGAGGAAAAGTGATTCATCAACAATTTCTCAGTTTCTTAGGCTACTTTCAAACGGACTCAAAAAGATTTGATTTTTAACTCTTTGTGGCTCAGATGCAATGTTTCGCACCTGTCTCTACGGGGAGTTACCACCTGAAATCAGATTTTTCTTGGTATACGCAGGCATGAGCTGGTCTGAGCTGGACTGTGCATTGTTTAAACATCAGTGCAGACGTATTTACTACGGTACAGTACACATTTGCTTTTATCGCCTTTCATGCCCATCGGAACACACACACACACACCCCCCCTTTTTTTTTTTTTTTTTTTAAAGGATACATTGCTGCCTGAGTAGGGCGAGATGTCGGCCATGTCCTGGAGATCGCTGCACTCAGACTTGATGAGGGACAGGGAGAGCCCCTCGGCTGTGCTGCCTGGGTGTGCTGGTGAACAAGAGCGGTGGTGATGCGTCAGGTGGTGACCCGATGCCATCTTGGTCCTCAAGCTGGTGGTCTCCCGGGACAGGTCCATGGAGTCAGGCGAGGAACGATCCTTGCCTGTGTAACCACCTGTGGGCGCACCGAGGGGACTCTGGAAAGGATAGCCCATGAGAGGCAGTGGAAAGGGGTGTCTAAAGGATGGGGGGCTGAAGCCCATAGAAGCAGAGAGTGAGGAGGGGTGAAGGGCGGGGTGGTGGTGACCACCATGGGCACCCACAGCTGAGGACTGGTGGTGGTGCTCGCTGGGCGTCTTCCTCACTACTAACGGCAGTGCCTCGGTTTGGTCATTGGTGGTGCCGGGGATCCCGGGCATGCTGGCAAAGGAGTCTAGTGGATTGGGAATGATGACATCGCCGAAGCACTGCAGCCTCTGGTTGGCGGTGTGGAAGTTGGGGTTGTCTCCATTGACAGCGGTTGGAAATCTCTCAGGAGGTATGGAAAGAGGAGGAAAGGCCTGCTGAGGTGTAGGGCGTGGAGGCTTGGCAAACACCTTCACCACTGTGTCCACCACCTGGGTCATGGCTGAATTGAGTTCCTGCTTCAGTGTTTCTGCCAGCTGTTTACCTTCAGCATGCATGGAGGAGCCTGGACCTCCCTGTCCTTTGCTCCGACCAAGCCCCTCTCTTCTTGGCTTCTCTCCGTCGGCCAGCAGGGCCTGCTCATGAAGCAGTGCCCGCGCCCTGTCCAGGAAATGGCCTGGGTCCAGGTCAGACATCTCATTGTCGGAGCGCAAGTCATCTCCACCCCGGTCATCGCCTCCTGTGTCAGACCTGGCAGGGCTGTCCTCTGACATGTTTCCCAGGTCGTTGTGGAGGTCATTGTGTTCTGAGTCATCGGTTGAGTCGTAGATCTGAAAGAACTTCTCCTGCAGCTGCCGTAGCTGTTTCTGCATGTCCTCCAGCTGCAGCTTCAGTTGCCGTCGCTCCTCCTGCTTCTGCTCCTTTCTCTGGCACACCAGCTGGGTGAAGCTCTGCTGCTGCTGCTGAGGCAGACGCTGTTTTCGCTTGTTTTCTCTGCTGTTGCTGCTGCACACCTCGCCTCCCCGTGGGCTGCTGGGGGCCTGCTGCTGAGATTGAGGAGGTGCGCAGTCCAGCTCCATCTCCCGCTCTCCATCCATCTCATGGTCACGCTCGTGACGGGAAGCAGCAGGTACCACCACACTGGGCGAGTGGCTCATACCACGTATAATGTTCTCCACACGGGCTCGCTTGGCACGCAGGTGTTCATCATTGAGACGTTCGATGTCAAAGGTGGCCAGGCCAGGAGGACGGCCAAATGGTGACAAGCACTCTTGAGGGGTGCTGTCTTGGGAGGAGTTACTGCACGCATCCTCTTGGGGTGCGTCTGAACTTGCATTGGAGAGCCCTGAACCAGGGAAGCCTGATTCCCCTCTATCACCCCTGTCCCCTCTTTCTCCTCTCTCGGGACCTCCTCCATTTTTAGCAATGTTATTCTTGAGAAGCTGAGAGATAATGGTGGTGCCAGGGAAGGGCATCATGGTGTCCTCGTATGAGTTGGCCCTCTTCAGAAGCTTTCGGAGTACATTGGACTTGGACTCACTATCACTGGCTGATACAACGCCAGGCCCACCATGTGGCTGCACTACAGAGCACTCCATGGAGTCGGTGTCTGATCCGTGGTGAGAATGGGAGCTCAGAGAGTTCATGGCACTGAAAATGGCTGCTTTGGCGCGAGCAATGTTATCAGTGGTTGCTGCTGTGGCTGCTGCTGTGGAGGAGGCTGTGCTGCCCACGGTCCTCTTAACACCAATGTCCACACGTCTTCGCTTGGTCTGTCTGTTCAGGAGGGAGTCGCTGTCATGGTCCGGCATCACGGGCTGCTGCTATTGGGCCATATCCCACAAACCCAGTCCTCTAGGATCAAAGCCTCCGAGTACCTGCGGGGAGAAAAAAATTCACAGATGCATGACTCACCAAAGTGGAAAATATTTTCAGAATCTTACTCAATCACTCTCTCTCCGGCACCACTTCAATATCAGAACCAAATCTACGTCAAACAGAGAAGCTTGACAGTCGTTGAGCAAAAAAACCTGTCAGCCTCTAGAAAATTGCATTAGCTGATATTAAACTTGAGATTTTTATCTACAGCCAGCCGCCCATCGCTCCTCGCATGTTCCTACAAGGACGGTGACATCCGTGATTACATTTAAGCAGTAAGGACCAGTGACAGAGGGGTAAAGGAAACAGACGAGATCGGGTCAGAATTAGGCCTTGGCTCGACATTCCAGGGCAAAGTCCTACATTTTATCCTGTCCCCTGTTACATGCCGCGCGACACTGAACCAGTTCCCACGGAACACAAAGCTGCATAAAATTATGATAATTACTTAAGTACTTGTCCTCATTTCCATGATTGTGCAGCGTGAGCCAACATAGGAGCCAAGAGCTCACAACATCAAATAAAAAGAAATAGGGTTAAGATTATCTTTAAAAAAAAAAAAAAAAAAAAGGCATAACGGGGAGGCGATGTACATGTTACACGTCATTACACACTCTTTACTAAATCTGGTTCAGTAAGTGGGCTCGGTCGATGTCACAACATATTTTAAAATATTTTATGCCGTGTTTACACATTGTGTAATTTTAAAACACGAGTCCTGTGCTCACATTAATCAATATGGCCATCATATCTTTCTCAATGGGGAGAGTGACACAAAAAAAGAAACACAAAATAGGCCTATTGATTTTGGTGCCAGCGTGAGCTCACTTCTGTGTTTTTTGTTTGTCTTTTCATCTGGCAAGGGCAGTTAATTCTGCTCAAATGAATAGGTCGCAAGGGTCAACTCTGGCAAGGAGCAACTTAAAGCGCTCTTACAAAAACCCTAATGCCCCTCTGAAAGCAAAACGTTTTGTCAGTACAGGGCTGCATCAGTAATGCTATGTAAGCAGCGGTGGCGGTGTCTCAGTCGAAGCCATGAATCCAATCCCAAATGTAGAGATATTTATCAGAAACTATGTAATGTGTCTTTCTCTGTTTTAAAATATTTATGAGGTTTGTAAATATTCAAATTTAGTGTTTTCTTCGTAGCATAAAAGTGGCAGAAGCAGTGCGACAAATTACATTTTTTCTTTTTACACTCCTCAGAAAAAGACTCACAGTGGCTCCGTCAAAAATAGAAATACGAGGAAAACTTGACTTAAATATACCAGGTGGCAAATATACTCTAATGGGATTCAGGCTGACTTTTAGATTAATTTGGAAAGAAGCAATAAAAATAAATTTAAACACACGAATATCTCACGACAGATTCTGATCTATGTTTAGTTTTCATGTGATATTCAACGACGAGAAGAAACGTAACCCCTGGGAGACTGAACACTAATTATTTGCGTGTCCGATCCAAGAGAAACTGTGTCGTCTTTACATTCTCACTGCATGTGAAAAGCCTTTTTTAAAGACTTGTCACTGAGCCTCACACATTCACACTGTACACACACACACACACACACACACACACAGAACTTTGCTGTTGGCTTCCTTGCAAACTGCAGTGTGATGCACCACACAAGTGACATGCATTGGCTGGTTATTTGCTCAAGAAAAAAATTAATTTCATGAAACTGTAAAAGTCCCAGATTTCTTGGAAGAACAGCTGCAAGATTCTGGTTCTCTAAAAAAAAAAAACCTTCCTGTTGAATTACCAGCAGTATTTTAAAAAAAAAAAAATAAAACCCCTCTGATAAATGACATTTGGCTCAAGTCCTGATATCCAGCAGGTCAAACAAGAAGTGATACATCTACCCAAAAAAAAAGCATTAAAAAGAAACTTGCCTCAGGATCTTAACAATGAGCTTGAAATAGTCACCAGCACCTGTCTTTTCCGACGGCGCACCTGTCCTCTATTGCCCATGCGCACTCTCACTTTCTCTCTCTCTTTCTCTCCCTCTCTCATAAAAAAAAACTATTTCAAGCAACTATCAAACACACATGAAGACATTCACTGCAACTTTTACACTCCCTTTATTTGTCAAAGAACCCTTCCTCCTCACTTGAACCCATATATTCTTATTTTAAACCCTCACCTCAACCTTTAAACCCCTCTGATGATAAGAAGAAGTGAAAAATCGGTGCGTAAAGAGCAGCTCGGCCAAAATGAGCATAACTTTTAGAAGTTTGACCGAAACTCCAACAACATTTGCGGTACAGCTGACATCTGGGGGGTTTCTTTGGTTGAAAATACTGAGCTACCCAAACTTATGAAAGCAGAGCCGCAGCGCTTCTTTCTCACATCTGTTCCAAAGTGCAACCGCAGATGAGAGAAACCAAATGCGGGAACCAGAAACACAAAAAAAAAAAAAAAAGAAACAGCTTCGTAATCGCCGTAGAAGGATTTTTATGTGCGTAAAAGGCATTAAAACAGGATTTTAACCCACAGGACAAAGGCAATGCGAGGTCACAGCTCTCAACAAGCGCACAGGAGAACCAAAGACAAGTGAATCCAAGTTTATGGCTAAAATCAACTCACGTCAAACATCCCGGAGTTTAAAAAAAGAGAGGAAACAAGGAAAGAGAAAGGAAAAAAACACGCTTCTCAAACTTACTCCGTAAAGTTGCAAATCAACTTGATGTGCGCTTTGATGAGGAAGGCTGGGCTACCGTTCGCAAATCATCCTCGCCAAAAAACACACACACACTCACACCACACACACTCAGGCAGCACACACACACGGGCTGCTCACGCAACTCTCACCACAGACCAAGATGAGCGAACGAAACGGGAGACAAATAAGAGTCGTATCGAAATGATTAGCTGTTGATTACCTGAATAAATTTGCCCGTTAATGATGTTTGATTTGTTTTTCTGTTTTGGGTTGTTTTTTTTTTTAACTCCCCAAACCGCCCACCGTGCGCAGGCGAGGCAGAGCAAGAACAAGAGAGGGAGGTATCCGAGGACAAGGTTACTTACCCTTTAGATGAAGAGGGGGACAACCTGAACTCCTACGGATAAAAAAAAAAGGAAGAAGAAGAAGAGAATCTACGCAGGGCACCGCCGGATTTGCTGGGATATAACAAATTTCTCAGAGGAGCTGGAATAAAGTCAGCGACGCGAACGAAAGGAACAAAACGGGGAGAATATAGAAGATGAAAAGAGCTCCTGCGCGTCGGTCTCTCCCTCTATCCTCTGCTGTGACTACAAGAGTGAGAGACATAGAGAGAGTGCGAGAGAAGAGGGAGAGAGAGAGAGAAAGAGAGAGAGAGAGACTGTGCGTCTGTGCGTCTCCGAGGCGCACTGGATGCAGAGGACTGGATGCTGGAGCGCTTCTCCGCCACTAAGATTCACTTTAAGACGCGGCTGAAGGAAACAGGAAGACGTGCGCGTCATGAGCGGCGTGATGTAACTGTCGCAACCTACCAATAAGAAGCGTCCGTGCGGGCCGGAGAACAACGCACTGAACTTGACCAGAGAATGGGACTTGAGCATGCAGGCAAAGAGAGAGAGAGAGAGAGAGAGAAAGAGAGAGAGAAAGAGAGAGAGGGGAGGAAAAAAAAAGGAAATACCACTCTTACTAATCTCTTTCTTCCCAAATCAGCGACTACGCGAGTAAGATTCGTTCCGCACTTTGACATTACACTCCTTAGCAGCAAGAAAACACACAAAAAGACGCACATGATTGTGTTTTTTATTCTCATATTTCAGCTTTAAAATAAGAAGTGTGTTGATAAAGTGACTTTGATCCCAGGAGATTTCCAATAAAGTGTCACTGCACCTCGAATTAAAGTCTGAATTGGAATAATTTCACAGAGATAAATGTGAAGAAAATGAATAAAAGAAACTTGAGTGCAAATTTAAGGAACAATTATGTTTTCAGCATAAGTGGAACACTGAACAAATTCCAAAGATATTTAATTTTACGTCGCTTTTACGCAAATGCAGCAGCCTTGTCTAAAACTAGAAACCAGACAATCCAAGTGACTTTTTCATGTTTCGATCATGTTCGAGACTTTATTAAAACGCTCCTTCAAGCACAGTCATTTTTAATCATTACCAACTTTGTAACTCGATCGTTCTGCGTGTTTAAAGGTGCAGATTTAAATGCTAAACGTCCTACGTGCGGCTCTTCTCTGTGCTGTGGGTGCAAAGTGACATGTAAAGATATTTCAGAGTTTTCTCATTGGTTTGCGGCAAAGTCTGATTAATGAGCGAGCAGAGCAGCACAGAAGGGCTTACAGCTTTGCTTTGGAATTCAGATTATCCAGAGAAGCCAATATCTGAGGAGCGCTAAACGTCTCTTTTGTGAAATGCTCAGTTTAGAGCCGAATGTCATCATGAAACGTCTGTCAGTCGGATCCGCAGCCTGCTGCCACTGACGCGTCCCCCCCGTGCGTAAAGGCAGCTCTGTCACCAAAAACTAAAAAAATGTTTATGACCAGTAAAACTGATGGAAACCCCCAAATTAATTAGAAATAAAAAATCCACCTGTGTGTTTAAAGAGCAGAAGATTTTGAGGGCATCATTAGATTTGTCGTCTCTTCCCCACCTGTAACACTGAACCCTGCGGACGGTGACATTTGAGCCACAGAAAAACCTGTTTGACGCTTTTGATTTATGAAATGATGACGGCTGCTTTTTCCCCTTCATGCTTCTGCATTTTGACAAATTGGATACTTATAATTACAATGAAGGAGTTTTTTTTTCTTTTCTTTTTTGCGCTCAGCCAAACGAAATGTTTTAGACATTTACAACAGGTGATATTTAGAAAACTGATTTTATCAGGTAAATGCGGATTTTTTTGTGTGCAATTTAAAGTCATCTTTACGCAGGAAAATTATGTTTAAATCGACGCTTCGTGGGTTTTCAGCTCGTGTTTGTGCGTTTAGAGAAAACTAAGCCTCGGATTAAGCATGGAGGAGAAATGTGTGTTTGACAAGAAACGCACACAAACATCTAGTTTTAATATTTTTATTGTTAGAATAATTACTGCTGTGATAAGAGATAAATCGGAATTAGGTTTTCGATGCGTAAATTTGTTGAAATCATTCGAGAAAAGTTTTATTGCTCTATTTTCATCCGATGCTTTTTTATTTTTATTTCCAGCTTTTATTTTTTTCCCCCTATGGATTCATTTGTTGCTTCTCTCTCTCTCTCTTTTTTTTTATCCCTTTCTTTTTTTACATTCTCTGCACAAACAGGATCCCAAAGTACTTAACTAGAAATCTTATTTTCCATATGCAACCCCCCTCCTCCTCCGTGCGTCAGGTGCCAAAAAGGAAAAGGCGAGTCTCTTTTCCATGTCGCAAGCAAGTGTTTTTTAGGACCAACGAATTGCAACGAAGTCAGCAAAAGTTTTTTCGTGTCTGGAGTGGCTTTTCCAAAGCAGGTGTCCCGGCCTCCTCCCCTCCTCTCCCGTCGCTCCCTGTAACTGGCCTGTGGCTGATTTGGCCTTCGGCTCCCCTGGGTGCCCCGTCGGTGCGCACACAGGCTGGAAAAACAGGCCGGGAACATTAAAGAAGCGCGTGTTTGGGAAAGGAAGACTCGGATGAGGTGTAGAGGAAACGTGCTGGTTAACACTGGCTGCTCTTATCGCGGCCCGGGTCCAGGTGGATCAACCCGGGGATTTATTTCACTTTCCTCCCCACCCCACCTCACCCCACCCCCCCTTTCTCTCTCTTTCGACACACCTCGATGCCCAAGACTGATAAAGCGCTCTGACATTGCGCGCTGATGGCTGAATTTATTGACATATTTATTAGAGCTGTGCCCAAACGCAGAAGGAGGGAGGCGGTGAAAACAATATTTCTCCCAGAGGTGTTATAAAGGTGCATTTTTATCTCATTGTGAGGGGTAATAAGTGCGCGCACGCGGTGGTGGTATGTCGGTGGTGGACGTGAGCCAGTGTGCTTTTCCTCAAGATTAATTTGGATCAACGACGGGTCAACTGTATTCCATTATTATTATTATTAT
>NW_007578209.1:24152-34491 GCF_000690725.1 Stegastes partitus | reverse complement strand
TCCCCCCCCCCCCCCCCCCAAATCCTATAAAGAGAGGCGTCTATAGGGTATGAAGTGACATGTACAAGGCTTAAGTAGCTTTAAAGTGCTTCTCTCACCACACACATAGTCTCCGGTTATAAGTTGAGCTCCCCGCGGTACTCGGCTCTCCTGTTACAGCTGCGGACATTCACACTTCTTGTACCTGTTGGCACCCTCTTGTCTGCTTTATGTATCTGCGCGACCTCTGACCTCCAGCGTGGATGTTTTGGCCCCCGTTTCTCTCCGGAGACCTCTCGCCGACCTTTCACACCAGAAGATATTCGGCTGGCCTCGGGGGGGGAGGTCGGGAGGAGGGTAGCGGTTATAATCGGCCTGTAAACACACAGACAGACGAACGAGGGACGAAGCAGGGGGCATGTTTTCGGGTTATCGGAGTTTGTGTGTTTCCAAGAGGTGAAAGCAGAATTTGGAGAAATTTTGCACCAAACCACAGCGATTACGTCATGGAATATGATGCTTGGTTATTGTTTAAACCAGTTAAAGTGAGATACATTAATGCAGTAGTGGTGCTAGATGACAATAACAGCAATATATGATAAGGGACTAGTGCTAGCAGGACAGTTTCTGGGTGCTGCCACATTTTTTTGTCACTGTGAGCTCATTGTTTTTTAACTGCAATTATAAAGTCCTGCACCTCTATGGAAACAGTAAGAAGTACACAGAACTAAAACACTGTAACATTTATGCACAGTACTTCACAGTTACAAAACCATAAGTCTTATGAAAGGGGGGAAAAAAAACCCCAAAAGGCTAATTTCTTAAATAACTGTTTACAAAAATTAAAAAAAAAAAAAAAAAAAATGGAGTCAATATGTTCAATATTTTTCCAAGTGTTACCATAACTGGAAGACAAACAGCTGATGATTTTACATCCTTTAGATATTTTCCTGTTCACTGTTTGAGTGCTGCCTGCAGTTTTTGTCACGTTGTGACTGCTGGTTGCAGCAACTCGTGTCTTTTGAGGAGCACAGATTTCGTTTAGTTTTGTACACAATCAGAACAGAGCAAACAGTTTGTCTTTGGCGGTTCCTTGAATCAGACACATAGAATAAAACGGTTTTCGTGAAACGTTCCAATTTTGAGCTTAGATTTTGTTAAACTGTCGGACGGAACGGGACGTCGCACACGACCGGTTCAAGGGTCGGAGAAAGCTGAAAATCTGATTTTTTTTTCTGTTTTTAAACTTTGTGGTTGTAGAGAGTCTGATAAAGGTGATTGTCTTTGGAGTCTTGGTGTTTATATTTGTTGTAAATGCTCATTTGAAAAGTCAGTGCTTGATTTTGTAAATTTTATGAAACCTAAAGGCAGAAATTCTGAAGAAAAAGTCTCCATTTGGCGCTCTTATAAACCTGTTTTCCCTACAACGCCTCATCCTACGTCATAGTGCAACAGTAGGTGGAAGTGAGTCTAAAAGGTGTTCTTCTTTGCTGATTGCTTTACATTTTACATGTCATCATCCTGGTGAATTATTGTGTTTGTGCAGTTTGATTGATCTCCAGAACATTGAGTCTGCACCTATTCTGACAGTGAAGCTCTCTGTCATGTCTGGGCAGTTTAGGAGACTTCACTGCTGCATCTGCATTAAGAAAACGTGCTCATTTGTCATGCACATTTTAGACCTGAGATATGACAGAGTTGTGGATGGGAGGCCTGGCCAGTGTGAGACTGACAGCAGGTTTGGTTCCTTCAGTGCACAGATTGTGGTCAGAACGCTGCACTGAAGGTCTTCTTTTATGTTTGCAGGCTTCTAAATGAGACAATCAAACAAGATGTGACAGACACAAGCTTGTAATCGCCACATTAGTTTCTTTTACGGTACTTCTGCTGGTATTAGGTGGATGATACTTGCAGTACCTCGCTGATGGCTGTTGCTGGTCTCTGTGACTCCTGGTGGATCATAACGTGTGCTCAGTCATATCAGTATGAATGTGGATTCTTGATCTGCTCGGTGTCAAAACTCCTGTTAAGATTTGTTGTTGTTAAACTTTGGCTGTTTTTTTTTTGGTGATGACTCGACTAAATTGTGTTTTTTGAGTTGGACGTAAAACTCGCTTCATGTGGTGCAGATATAGAGAAAGATTTTTCTAATTACAAGTGAATCTACTGGAGTCAGAGAAATAAAAGTTCTGATTACGTATTCATCAGTATGACACGACCTGTCTGCCCAGTGGTTTTCATTACTGTTTATTTACTCTGCTGCACATTACCTATCGGATGCAGGTGTTTAATGTATGTGTGCAGCTCGTTAATTAATCAGCGTCGCCGTCTATCCTCTGTTGGGCTCATGCATGAACATGCTCCAGCCACAGGTTAAGAACCAGCATCCTATACACTGATCCCGTACACAAGTGAATGCACACGAGCGCAGTCACACTTTGCATATACACATGCCTACACACACACACACACACACACACTCCCGGCATTTTCAAAGACTTCCCCGTGGACAGAGGCGTCTGCCAGCGCTGCTATAAATCACGTTGAAGCTGGTGCTGAGGGCAAGGCGCACCTTGTCCACGTCGCCCCCACTCCTGGGCTGAATAAACCATAACATCCTGCCTCTCGTGCTGCCCGACGCCCTCCGAGCACGACCCTGGAGAAGACCCCCTCCCCGCTCCATGCCCTCGTCTGCCCTCCTCCTCCTCACTCCATCCCCGTCATTGTTCCTCCTCCTCTCCGCTCGAACTTTTCTATCTTTAGGAATGTTTAGCCGCTGCTGGGGACTTTTTGGGCAGGGCTCTGTTTGTTTGGAACAATACGCAGCCTCCCCCTCCATCTTCATTTAACACTTTTTTTCCATTCCAATGACTTCCTGCTTGAAGGGAGGGATGAGAGAGAGAGAGACGGATGAAAAAAAAAAAAGTAAAAATCGGGAGAAGGAGAAAGAGAGAAGAGCAAAACAGCAGGAAGCAAGCGTTTACCAGGAGGATGCCGACACCCTCATCCTGTCGTGTGCCTGCTTGGCACAGGTGTTCTGAGCCAATCAGCTCCCTCCGTTCCATTTACCTCAGGGTGTGCCGAATTTGGCTGAGGAGGTGCACCTTTTCCTTTATGACCCTCTCTGGAGGAAGTATAACGTTTCTGGAAAGAAGGAGAGGATTTTAAAGGCCGGTCAGGGGAGCCAAGTGAACAGGCAGGTACCAAACAGACACATAAAAGTGAACAAAGAACGCGTGAAGTGTTGAGTTATCTGCTGATTATTTCCCTTGATTTTTACTGCAGCAGAGGGAGAAGCTAAAGCAAACAATCCACACAGCGGTTGGCTCTTGGCATTCCACTTGGAGGTCTTATTATAGACAAAACCCGTGTTGGAAAAGAAAAATTCTGCCGTGTGTTGCTTGGCACGTAACCACCCGAATGATTACTTCCTCTAGAATTTAATTTCTAAGTAAAAAAGTCCCTGAATTTGCCAATAAATCCACTGATACGCAACAGCGGGTTTTAATTTCACAAGCAATTTTGTGAGAGAAACATGTTTTAGATGTCAAAATTCTAATTTTGGATGAAAACTCCTCCATTACACATACGTGCATGAGCAAACCCCAATAATGTATTTGCATGTGGACACGTGCATGTTCACACGCAGGTTCTAATCTCCTCCTATCCCCTCGTATGACTCGGTGCGTCCACCAGAACATTAGAGGAGCCTTGAGGGGACAAGAATAGTGAGGCATGTGCCTATTTGTGGCTTCATTGTCACACAGATAAAAGATCTCACTGTTACGCTCGCACACACACACACACACATATGCATGAGCGGCCATGCACTGCGTTCATTACCGTAACATGCGGTCAGAGGGGAAATATTTAGTGATCTGGACTTGTCAGGACCGTGAGGCACAAGCACGAAAACTACTGTGTAGAAACACAATATATCCACCCGTGCATGTGTGCAGAGAAACACACACTCTCTCTTAGAGCGGTGCAGGCGAGGCAGTTCCTAGAAGAGTCAGTCGAGTAATCTCCTTTTTATACACCCATAAGCAGCCTGTGTGTGTGTGTGTGTGTGTGTGTGTGTGTGTGTGTGTGTGTGTGCGCGCTTCATGCCTTAACCATGGCCTAACCTGACTATAAATGAGCAGCAGTGGCACCTGTGTCGGTCCAGATCCAGTGTTAGGACAAAGGAAAGTCCCGCCTCTTTTGTTCTGCTCTAAGAATAAAATCTCCTCCTCTGTCCTGGAAAAAACGCTCTGAGATGTGTGTCTTCAGGTGCAGCATGTGGCATGACGAACTGGTATGAGGCCTGAAAAAAAAAAAAAATCCAGATTAATGGATAATTTGTTGAAGGGGCTTCGTCCTGTTTATTTTACTTCCTGCACATTTGGGTGATTTGTGGCTTCTTGTAAAGTGGTTGTAACTCACCATCTCACGTAGTCGTCAAACCTGGCAGTGTACGACGTAATGAAACGATCAATTTCCATAATTTTTATCCCTTTAATTGTTAAATTATTCTGGAATATATGTTTTGGATTAAATGTACCATTGACCTGAGCTGAGTGTGTTTCTAGTCACAAGATGCTCTGAAGCTAGTTTCATAAGGTTTGGACGGGATTTCATTAAGATTTATAAAAATCAGCGTTTTGGTGAATTTCTTTATCGTATTTGTTTTCAATTAATCTCTCATTGTCGGTGCCTAAACGTAGCTTTGAAACCTGTAACAGAGGTTTGGTGTACCACAGAGTTAACACAGCCAGCAGGGAACGCTCCCGCAACATTGGCTAACATTACCTACAAAAAAAAAAGTTTTAATCTAATGTTCAAAGCAAGTTTTAAGGATGTTTATTATTGCAATCAATGTTACTGTAACGTTAAAAGTTAAGTAAGAGAACACTTTAACTGATAACATTCTCACACCCAGGATCTTTCTGCATGGAGTCTCCATGTTTTCCCCGTGCAGCGTGGGTTCTCTCCGGGTTCTCCAGCTTCCTCCCACAGTCCAGAAACATGTTGAGGTTAATTGGTGATTGTAAATTGTCCGTAGGTGTGAGTGTGCTTGGTTGTCTGTCTCTAAGTGTAGCCCTGTGATAGACTGGTTACCTGTCCAGGTGAACCTGCCTTCACCCTGAGTCAGCTGGGATAGACTCCAGCCCCCCACGACCCCAGTGAGGATTAAGCGGTGTAAAGATGATGGATGGATGAATCTATGTTTTTGAGATTTGAAGGTGTGAATCCTCAGCGATGGCATTTTTATTTTGCTCTTCATATATTTTCTAGCATATAAAAAAAACACAACCTTAGTAAAGAGGAGTTTGTGCAGGTGTGTCTGGACAGAGACGCGTGCATTCCTGCAAAAATGAAGTCTTATTTTGCAGCATTTGTTGAAACTTTGGCAGATGTTGCGTTCAGCACCTCTGGCTGGACGTTGGAGTTTAAAGTGCTGATCTGATGCTTGAAAATGCTGCTGAAAAGGAATAACACGCTTCACCTACTGCTGTTTTATATTTACATCTTTTCCAGCTGAGTTTCAGCACAATCTGTCCACCACAACAAACATTTTTTTTTATTGCTGTTGCGTTATTTTATATCCACGAGTCATGTTAATTACAGTCTAGTATGTAAATATATTCTGCTGATAGTTGTTGTAAACACAGAACAGTTATTTTAATGCATATGACACATTACTTGTGCAGTTGTCTTCTTTGAGCCCTTTCACATGATTAGATATTATAGCAGCAGCTGGTTAAGCTAAGTCCAGATGTTTACAGCACAGCGTTAACCATTTATTGTTCACTTATCATACATCTTCCTTTATGTGGGTCTCTAACTGTAATTACTATATTAAGAGTTTTATGCGGATGTAATTTCAGTTAGTAACAATTACCTGCTAAAAAAGGTTTGATTAGATACAGCGAGCTAGCCAGCTAGTAGGCTAGTTAGCTAGCTCCTATCTAGCTTATTATACACTCGCTCATGTTATGTAAACGTTTGCTAACTATCGAGGACGTTAGATAATTCCTCGTTTTTATATCATATAGCTTTTACATTGCCTGTATGATATGTTCAACGTTCTAGTAACAGAAGTGACTTATGCTAATGATATGCTAATGATATGCTAATGTGCCCAACACCTGTAAGTTACATATGAACTGAAATCAATCTTCTTGTGCATTTATCAGCAGCACATCCACCGACCACTTTCTTGTTGATCTATTTCCTCCTCCTCCTCCCGTCTCTTCTTCCTTTTCTGGAAGCCTGATAAGTGTCGCTTCATTGTGCTGGAAGTTGTAGCTGGAGGGGGCACCACCTTCAATGCACTGTATCGGGGCCTGCATAGGTTTAAGGGGGTTCATGGTTGTCACTGCAAAAGGTGTCAAAGTATAGCTATTTAGGGGCCCCCTTTTCCAACAGGGCCCCAGGCAATTGGCTGGTTTGCTTGTCCTGACGCTGCGACGGGGTTAAACCTGACCCCACTGTCAGAAAAACAAGCGCAAACAATCGAAATCCAGCCATCTATCATGATTGCTTTGAGGTTGAAACACCATCAGGGCAGGTAGGGAGAGTTAAAGGTTGGTGTTACGTATCGCCGTTCACCTCGTTAATGTACCGGTGGACACAAGGAGGACGGCCACATCTGAGAAGCTTGACCCCATAGCGTCAAAAGCTAACGAACGCTTTGGTCATCCAGAGTGGGATTTCATTCTTTCTGAGTGGCATCGTGATGGTTGAATGACTCACACACAACCCCAACATCCCTCCCACACACACACACACACACACACACACACACACGCTGCTGTTTCCAGTGTCTTTAGCTAAGCCAGAGGACAAGTGATGCCCGGGGCTGTTCCTGATCCTTCTGGCCTTTTCCTTGCAGGAATCTCCTCTTCCTGTACGGAAGTTTATTGTGGTAAGCCTGCCTGTCACTGATGCTTCCCAAAGGAAAGTGACAGCGGCTTTATTCACCCGCTGACCTGTGAATAGGACAGAGGAAGAAAAAACAACAGACAAGTGTGTGTGTGTGTGTGTGTGTGTGTGTGTGTGTGTGTGTGTAACCTGACTAAGGGTTTCTTTTCTCTGCAGTAAGGAGGCAACATGAATCTTGTACAATCAGCACAACCTCTGCACTCGTGTGTCATGTGTTCATGCATCCAGTGTCACGTCCTTTAACCGACCCTGCCAGCATAAATGCATCTTCCCTCCCCCGCCTCCTTTTTGAGCCTACTTTGTGCGCCCGGATAAATCTTTGTAAAAGCTAAGTCATGCCCTTTCATCTGAGCTTTAAACAATCAAACCGGTTCAGAATTTCCTTTTTTTTTTCTTTCCATCTCAAAGTGGAGGCCATGCAGCCTTGAAGAGAGAACAAAATATAGAGATCGAAGGACGGAAAGATGAAGTCCATCTGCTCCGATGATCTCTCTCCAACTTTGTCTGGCATCAGGCTTTTCTCCATCCCACTATGGTCCCATCAGCCCCCCAGAGGACCCGGGCTCTGGCCTTGTCTTGACCCAGTTTAGGGCTTCCATTCTGGGCTCGTCGATCCGGCCTCCCTCCCTTCTGTGCGGCAGTTCAATCGAGAGTCCTGAGATTATCGGATGGTCACTTAAGAGGGAACGAGAGATAGAGCGAAGTGCTGTCCACTTAGCTGAAGATTATCCTTTAAAAGGAAGGGATGGTGGTGGAGATGGAGAAGAGAAGGAGAAAAAAAAAAAAAAGGATGTGCTTAAGAGGTGGATGCAGAGGGGGCGGATGGAGGGAGAGATTGTGAGGACAGTCAGAGATGTAGAGAGAGGGCAAATGAATCATATGGAGATAAAGTGTGTGTGGGAGAGGGTTAAACAAAAAAAAAAAAAAAAAAAAGAGCGAGGAGAGAAATACGGCATCGAGGGAAACGTCTAAACGAAAAGCTGAGATGGAGGTTAGGTGACTGAGCGAGGGAGAGCGGAGGAAGGTTGACAAAGAGGCAGAGATGGAGAGATAAAGTAATGGGGAAGCAGGAAGGATGAGGACAAGAGCTGGATTAAGCCGTAAAAACAGCGACTGTGAAGTGTTCACCACCCAAACCGAATGCAGTTTGAAATGCTTTTTTTGGGTAACGGGGTGTATAAGCCAACTTCTTTGTCAAACATTTGCAATGCAAAGTAGATTCTGCTTTACTTTAGGAAGTGAAACATTTCAGGGCCACTCTTCTTTACGGTTTCGTGTCTTACGGAGTTTGTGGGCCGTGATTCACGCGTAAGGCCCTTTAAAGTTTATCGCTTTGTCGGTTGGTTGTTTGAATATAGTTTGAGAATCATTTCTGTCAGGAATGCACAGAAATAAGATCTTCTTTGTCAGGCCCATGTCTCCTAGAATTCGAAAAATATTCAATTCAGTTTTATTTCTATAGCACTGATTGACAACAGGCCATCTCACAGCACTTCACATGGTGCAGTGAAGACCTTGCAAAACTCAATGCAAAGTTAGAAGTCATACATCCTAAATCCAGCTCCTGAGAATTTCTAGTCTTCTCGTTTCCTCTCAATGTAATATCTTAAAATGCTCTATTTTTCTCTCTTGCTGCGCTCATACTTATTTGTATGAAGCAATCAACTCTTCAGATAAACTAAAAGACTCCAAAGAAAACTTGATTCGCTGATAACTTAAACTGCACAATGTCCGAGTTTTGTTCCTGTGATCAAATTCAAGCCCCGACTCTGTGTTTCATGCCTTAGATCTACACATAACCTTCAGTTTGTCGTTGATTTGTCACAGATTGCACTAAGATGTGAAGGCGTCTCTGTCTGTTTGTGTGTGTGTCTGTTCTTCCCATATCTCTACAACCACACCTTTGATCTGTTTTAAACTCGACGTATGTGTTGCTGTGGACCCAAGGAAGCGCCGTGTAGAGTTTGAGGTTGTTTGAATGATGCGTTTCTGTTTTTGGGTCGTGTCAAAGTCTAGATTCCCGACGTCTACGTCGCATTTTAAGCTTTTTATGATGTTACAGAAGTGAGTTGCTGTGTTATTCACATTCCTTCCTCTGCTCCGTTGACTCCCAGCAGGCAGGTTCTTGGTTCTAACCTTCTGGTCGGATGGTGCCTCGCTCTCTGGAGTCTGCTTGTTCTCCCATCGCACCACACCGGGTAGGTTAAACGGTGATTCTGACGGTCCATAGGTGTAAGCGTGAACGCTCGTCTGTCTCTCTGTGTTAGTCATGTAATGGACGGTCCACGGTGTACGCTGCCTCTCGCCCACAGTCAGCTGGGATAGAAGTGGGTATAGTTAATGGATGGATGGATGGACGGATGGTAGCATTTTCCTCACTCAGCTGTTTGCTGAGATGTGGTAATGCCACTACATTGCTACAGTAAACAGGTAATAAACAAACTAACATTTTATCCTTGATTATCTCAAAACGCTTGATTTGAACCTTTATGCATTGTGTTTTTCAGCGCTAAGCACAACATTGTTGTATTGTCACGACATAAACTTTGCATAGCGAACATGTTGGCAAACAGTAGCTTAATTGCTCATTATCAGTCATTTGGTGTTCAGTGGTTAGCATCTACCATAAGTGGTCCAATGAACAACAACCAGTAAAACGGTGGAAGTGCGGCGGGCGCGGGGGGTTCGCTGATGTATGTGTGAGTTAAGGCTACCCATTTGGTTCCTGAAAACTTTCATGCTGGCTCTGATGGAAAGGTGTCGAACACACAGTGCATCACGGCTCATAGTACTCAACTGAAGCTACGGGCCTGTCAGAGAGCCACTGTTGACCCCTGTCTACTGTAGAAAGAGCTCCCAAAGGGCATTAGAACTGGAGAACGGAGCAGTGGAAGAAGGTAGCTTGGTCTGATGAGTCACATTTTCTTTTGTAGATGACCGGGTGTGTTGTTTACCTGGGAAACAGATGGCAGCAGGATGCAGCTTAAGACGAAGGCAAGACAATGGAGGCATTGTGGCCTTTTGGACAATGTTCTTCTGGGAAACCTGGAGTTCTGGCATCCATGTGGTTGTTCCTAAACATTGCTGCAGACCACATACACCCCTTAATGTGAACAGTACACCTCGATGGAAGCGTTAGTTTTAAAAATGCATTCTGTCATTCTGCAAAAACGATGGTTCGAGGAACACGACAAGAGTTCAAGGCGTTGACTTTGCTTCTAAATTTCCCGACTCCCAATCCAATCAAGCATCTGTGGGATGAAAACAAATCCATCTGAGAGGACTCCACCGCACTACTGACAGGACCGCTGTTGGTACCGACACCACAGGACACCTTAAGAGGTCTTGTAGAATAAAGATGTCGATGGCTCAGAGGTTAGTTGGCAGCACATGGGGCAACTACATGGTTTCAATGATGGGGCAACTTTGATGC
>NW_007578209.1:0-23953 GCF_000690725.1 Stegastes partitus | reverse complement strand
TCTAGTGGTCACAGTGCTATTGTCCCTTAAAATTCATAAAACAAGACCAACACAGCAGTAAACTGCACCGTGCTGGTTGGTACTAGTAGCACTTACTTACAGTATATATGAGATACCGTCTGAAGCCTGGAGTTTAGCTTGTGTGAGGCTCCGGCACATTAAAGAAGCCCAGAAAGTCCAAAGCATCAGTGGAGCAAAGTTCTGTCACGTCCAGCTCTCTTTGAGATGTTTAACCACACAGCGCTGTATCTGCTGTTTTTGTTTCTCACTGTTCTTCTTGTGAAACAGCAGCATTAATTAACAAAGAAAAGTTCTTCCTGATGTCTATTTCTATTCCCAGAATTACTGTTTGCTAGATTTGCGTTTCGAGCACACGACTCGGTCATTCATTGCGTTTCCTTCTGACGACTAAAAATGCTTTAAATCCCCCCGAACACGTTCAAACTCCACCCATTCATGATGTGTGGGTGAATGAACTGTGTGTTTTTTTTTTAGGGGGGGATAACTGAACGAGAAACAGATCATTCCCCATTATTTGATCGGATCAGTGGTCTTTCCAGTGTCCAATTATTGTATCCCCCCCGCTAGAGAAGGAGTACCAACAAACACACACGATCCAGGCGACGCCGTCTAAATACTGCACCCCCGACAAAAACAACTGACAACAGAGTTAAATATAAGGGGTGTCTTTACCTTTATCTCTGTGATGACAGGATGGGAGGAAGCAATAGGGGGTTCAAGGATGAGAGAGAGAAGGGGGGAGAGAGGAGGGTGACACCCATGCCTCCCCCGCCCCTCCATGTTAATCTCCTCATTTTCATTTCTCTTACCATGTGGGATTAGAATGATTTTATTTAAAGTGTCAGCTTGAGCTACAGGATTGAGAAATCTGGATTTCATAGGGATTATTATTACAGGGGAAAATGCACACACACACACACACACACACACACACACACACACACACACACACAGATTTGAGATGTTTTCTTCTCAGTCACTCACTAATGACCTGCTTGACCAACAAATGGTATTTATCCTCAAATTCGGTGCAGGGAGGTGGTCAGACATTGATATGAGAGGCCACCATTGTGTGTCTGTGTCACTTTGCCAGTTTTTTTTTTTTCTTTCAACTCAGGAAATAACTCAACAGAACTTATTTTTTAAATTTAATCAAGTTTTATCTGAATGTAGAACCACTTATCTCCCCTCCTCTTCTTTTACATGTTCAGGTCATCGTACGATCTCCCGTCAGCCTCGGCAGGGCCAAGTGAAACGAGGTGAACAGACTCTAACCAAAGCTTCAACCCTTCTGTGTGTCAGATTTAACATCTAATCTACATTAGGATAAGGCTTTCAGCGCTCAGGGAAAAAAAAAAGAAAAGAATAAAAAAAAAAAAAACCCAACAAACGCCATCACCTTTTCATCCTAGGGCCAAGCCTTTTATTCCACCTCTTCTCATTACATTAAAGGATGAGGGAGGCCGTACAGTGGCTGAGCGGTATTTAAAGACAGCATCCCCTTCATCTGTTTAATTTCTCTTTATTTAAGAGACTCCCTCCGCCCTTCGCTGCTCCCTCCCACTGTTTAATTTCTCTTTATCTGAAGACTCCCTCCCTTCATCTCACTGATTGATCTTTGTCTCGCTGCAAATGACATCGAGTTGCTGCAAGGTCCCCGATCCAACCTCTGCGACGGGGACGCCGTGTCTGAGTGGAGACTTTGGCTCGTAGAGTCTCTTCAGCAGATTAAGCAAGGCGCGGTTTTAAAGTTGTTTTACTGCTTTTCTTGAATAGTCACATATGATTCTTCTCTCTCTGTTTTTTTTTTTTTAATCTTTGTATTCTATCGTGTGTGAAGCAGCTCACAGGAGGACAAACTCACACACCTCAGTTCAACGTACCAACCACTAACTCCAACTTATATTGTTGGTCAATAATAATATATTATATTAAATCATATGAGGGTAAATATAAAGTTAAAAAGGATTATTTTTTTCTCTAAATGCTGCCTTTTTGCTTAGTTGGAATTATCGAGGCATATATAAGGCAATGAATGTCATTATTAGCAAATAAAATAATGATATTTTAAAAAAAAATCCCATTGTTTTTATTAGATGTTTTTGCTGCCAGTAGAGGCCCATATCCTCAAAGGAATTTAGAATCGGTCTTGAGAGGAAAAAAAATCAGCGGTAGTGACTCTGCATGGTCATAATGAATCATTATTTCAACAATTGGCTGGTGTAGATGTATTTTTCCATCATTTGATTCATTGTTTTCTTCTGTAAAATTAAGAAAATAGCAAAAATATAACCATTACACCCAAGCTGACCTCTTTAAATTGCTTGTTTTTTCTGCACAGTCAAAAATAAAGAAGAAATTAAATTTTCCACCTCATGAGACAAGAAATAGTAAAATAAAATTCTCTTAACAGAGAAACTAAAATCAGGGACACATCCGATTTATAAATGAACTGATTATTAAAATGTGTAAAGAGAAACTTGTTGATAATGAAAACCCTTCCTGACCCTGAGATTAGTGAGTCTTTTCCATCACACACACTGTGTGGCTGTGAAACGTCTCGCCGTGTCACAGCGGAGAAACGGCTCCGGGAGTTTATCCTAATGCATAAACACTGAAACACTCACGCCCAGTTTAAGAGCCAGGTCTTGGGAAGTAGGTTAAGCAGGGCCCGGGATCACCTCTCACCGCTCTGCCCCGGGGTGGGAGGGATGGGTGACGGAGGTGCACGGGGTGGGAGGCTCGCAGAAAGAGATGGAGAAATCTTCCACAGGACATCTGTCACAGTGAACAACTTGTGAGCTGCTTTTTTCCAGCCCGCTGTGTGACCCACAGATTCTCTTGCATGACTGACCAAGAACTATGAGAGTTTTTAGAGGGGGCCGTGGCCCCTGCACTCGGCCTGGGAGACCCCATATGGATGTAGATCAGTAAAATCATATGAAGCAAACAGATAATACAGAATCTGTGCAGCATTTGCATATTTGTCAGCGTGTTTGAAAGCTGCGATTTACTCGTGTTCTCGTCGGTTACATATTGACAAAAAAAAAACTGCGACAACTTCCAGCTCTTTACTGTCGCGAATCAGTTCATTAAAATGCCATATGACACTTCTGCTGCGGGTTTTTGTGACCATGTGTCCACATCTGCGGGTGCCGTTGGTGCTGAATAGAGGGCTGCACGTTGCAAAAGTGCATGCATGAGAACATTTCTCTCCCTCTCGCAGGTGTTTAAGCTGTACAGTAAACAAAAAACGCTTTACACACACATAGATACACGCACACACACACACACACACATGCAAACACAAAAGGCTCATTGTGTGTCGCTGTGTGTCCGCTAACCCGTCCTTTTTAATCTGGGATTATGGTATTCCCATCGTGATGGCAACAGAGGAAACAATGCTTTATTTCATGGGAGGAAATGTGCAATAATGATGTTAACACCTCAATCTGCCTTATTTAACCATTACATACGGCGTCACACACACACACACACACACAGGCGGGCACAGTCTTTGTGTTTGTATCTCCCTTTCTGCCACACACACACACACAAATCTAAATCTCTTTAGAAATTAAGCCCAATCCAAATTTTTAGAAATTAGACTCCAAATTTTCAGCAGCAGAATATTTCTGTGTGGGACTGAGCGGCTGCCTTTGAGCCTTATTGTGAGCATGCACTATATAGCATAGCTGCTCCCAGGAGGTGTAATCCGACACTAAAATCATCCATTAACACACTATCACATCTATTCTTCTCCGCCGTGTCACACTTCCATGAGCCATTTGTGGCTTTAGTGCTCTGGCTTTGTAGCCGCTTTAATGCGGTTCACAGTTCACGGTAATAGGATGCCGTCTTCGTCGGCGAAGAATCCCTGAAATCCAAAACAATGTCTGTGTGAGTTTAAATTTAGACAGAAGATATTAACATGAAGCAAATTCAGATTTTGGATTCTGTATTTCCTCGCATCAAAAGCGGCTTTAACTATCGGCAGAGATAAAACGCCGCTCTGAATTCACGGCGAGGATCATAGCGGTCGCTTCTGTGTTTGAGAGGTAACGGTGTGCTGGTCTGTGAATAAGACCTCTGATGATGGCTGTATTTTTATTGTGAGGCCCCAGGTGCTGCCAGCGTCACACATGGACACTCATGGCACCGGCGTCCTGGCACACGGCGGCCAACCAGAGAAGGGCCAAGATGCGGTGTGTTGTGTGCCTGAGAGAGAGAGAGAGAAAAAAAAAGAAAAGTGTGTGGACGTATATGTGTGTGTGTGTGTGTGCATGCTGCATGGCAGAAGCAGGTCCTGGTGGTGTGTGTGTGAGAGAAGGCTGGTGTTTGGCCTGGAATGCAGATGAGTATAATAATGATACTCCACACTAATGCTAATCCATCTCTTTATATTACAAATCTAATCTTTGCTCTTTGTCACATTCTCCCTGAAGGTCTTTCGTATTGGGGCCTATTTAGGTCATAGAACAAGTAAATCATTACCACAAACAGCTGAAGAGTCTGTTTAACCAGCACGGTTGCGTAAAGAAATAACAAAAAAAAAAAAAAGGCCTCGTAAAATAACTTTTCTGCCGTTTGCATGAGTGCCGTTTGATTTCAGGAGCGTTTAATTACAGTAATAGTTCCGAGTGCATGTGGATGCGCATGTATGCACGTGTTTGCACATATGTATGCATGCCGGCACGTCTGCGCGTGTGCGTTTGTGTGTGTGTGTTTGTGTACCAGCTGTCTGATCAGTAATCAGTTAGCAGTGGGCTAATGCAGCCTCCTTAACCCAGGGGCCTCATAAGACCGACTGTGGCCCAGCCCCTCTCACTACCACTGACAAATCCATTACCCAAAACAAGGACATCAAATGTCAGCAAACACACACATGCAGACTGTATATTCTTGCTCCATCTGATCTGATTGATGTCGTGAAGGGAGCGTAGAGTTACTGTATGAGAGCAAAACGCAGTGGCAATAATTACTGACATGTGATTAGTTTTTTTTATTTAATGCCAGTTGTTAGAGAGAAGGTGGAAGTGTTGTCGGTGTGTGTGTTTTTATCTTCACACTTGCCATAACTCCGCTGCAACTCTAAGACGAGCTCCTAATTTAGCTCAAATTTTTAGGGAATAATAATTGGGAGGGAATAAAAAAAAATAAAAAGCTCTTCTAAGAGGGTTTTCAAACAAGGGAAGCAGCCTTTAAAGGCAAAGAAGACCTCTCCAAAGGGATCCTGGGCATTTTGTCAAGGGCTCTGTGACCAAACCGCACTTCTACAAAGGCGAACATAAATAGCACATAAACTGCACTGAAAACAGCCCCTCAGAAGTGCCACAAAGACTGCGGCGTCTCCCCCGAGGACCCCGATGGTAAGCAGCAGTGTTTACATATCAGTGGCCCTCGTGGCATGTACAGTGATCTGGCAGGTTGGAGAGCTTTGATGCTCCGTCACCCAGCAGGTCGGGTGTATCGATCCCCAGGGCGGTGCTGCTTTCTGGGCTGGCCTGCCTGGGTGACAGGGGCCCCCTCCTGGAAACCTCCCTGGTGCCTGTACCCAGCAGATGGCCTCAAAGAGGAACCAGAGACACGGGGCCAACATCCAGCTCTCAAACAGAGGAGCAGAGGAGCAAATGGCCTGTTAATATTTCATACAAACACTCTCACTCATCTCCGAGCGAGGAAACGGACAGCGCAGCGTGAGTGTGTGTGTGTGTGTGCGCGACACGAGGCAAGTGTGTGCATGTGTCTGGGAGAAATCAAAGACTATTTGATGAAATATGAATAGTTTTCCCACTCAGAGGTGCTTCGCTTCTTGTGCATAATAATGCGTTTGGCAAAGGTAAGACTTGGGCCACGTATCCAGGAAAAAAAAAAAAATAGACGGACACAACACACACAGACACACACCACCTCCCCAATTACTCCCAGCACCAGATCTTTCCTTGAGCCTCTGCTGTATCTTGCGAGCGTAACCTGCGCGCTAATAGCCCCATAACCCCTGTACAGATCAGTGGAGGTTATGCTATTTGCTGCTCGGTAATTGCCCTCTTCATCAGTACTCTGTCTGCGCAGGCGGCAACGTGGCCAGCCCTGGGGTCCTCCTGATGTCATTAATGTGTGATTAGGGCCGGTGGGGAGCAGCAGTTAGGAGGTTAAAAAGCCCCTGACAGCCCTCATCATCGGCGAGGAAACCCTGAGACCGATGCAGGGGCCGCGCAGATGGGCGAGAGCGAGCGGCTGCCAAAGCTCTAACTTGTTATTCCTCCTCACCTCCAAAAATGAAGCCACGCTAATAAATGGCACTGACACGGAGCTCGCATGTGTACAGCTGCACGGACGCAAACACGCGTACGGCCTGACAATACCTCCAAGCCCGAGGAGGAAAATAGCGTTTGATTAAAACCGAGAGACCTGGAGAGAGTTTAGTACACATAAAGGTTTGCTGCTCTTTTAAACTTGATGACAGTGATTGGACGTGAAGCGACGAGCCGGTTTTGGGAATAGAAAGCTGACAAGTTAAACTTGACACAAGCAATCTAAACGACAACCAAAAGTGTCTGCCTAAGTGCTCAATCATGTCAGGGCTTTAGGATTCCTTTAAGGTGTCATCTTTAATACATGAGACAATTTCCAGCCCCGAGTGCGCAACAAAGTCATTAGACTGGGAGGAAAGATGAAATATAAATCAAGCGTCCCTCTCTGCCCCCTCCCCAGTGAACAGGTGGCTGAGTTGAATGAGAGGGTGCGCTAACTTGGCTGTCACCGTGTTTTCCAACAGAACCGCTGCCTTCTAAAGCCAAACCACCGTGAATTATACATCTATGGCAGTAATTCTCTCAGAGGAAAGGGAGAGAGAGAGGGAGAGAAAGTGAGAAGAGGGGGGGGAGGCTAAGAGAGTTAGAGAGATTAATGGCTGGAGCAGTTGTTTTTGACGCAGCGATCCTTGGCTCCGCTTCCCGCCCGCCGCTTATTGGCTTTTCAGAGCACATTTATTTATTTCGTTAACAAGAGAGAGCGGCCACGTTGCTGTCACTTTTTTGGCTCGCTCGGTGCCACAGCAGACTTGTCATCTCCTACGCCGTGGCGTGCGCCTTTGAACCCTGCCACGGACTACAGAGTGAGAATATTAATAGTGCAACAAACACAACTTTTAAAAATAGCGCCGTTCTGTCAGAGGCCAAGTGTCACCGACGCTTTTTGTCTGGCAGGCCGACCTGCAGGAGGAAAAGTGTCGGGGCGTAGGACTTGTTAAACGCTTTACGACGGGTTTTCAAGGACTTGAGAAGGAAGCGATCGTAACTCATTAGCACAACGTTTAAACAAGCACCTTCCTTTTTGTCGTACATTTAAAACATTTCTAATCCAGCCTTCTTTACATTATTTTTTTTCTTATGTTCTCTGCAAGTTAGAGTCTAAGAATAGAATGCCTTTATTGTCACTATACACAAGTACAATGAGATTAAGAGCAGCTCCTTCAGTGCCATACATAATAAGTACAAAAATAAAGAGCAAAAAATGAAAAATAGAGGAGATTTAAGTATAAAAAATCAGATAAGTTATATAAGTGTTAAATAAGGACCTTCTTTGGCTTTACAATCAATTTCCTTTTTTTTTTCCTCCCTAATTTGACAATTATATGTAGAAGCTTGACACTTGATATTAAACCTGTTGAATGAACTCTCATTCATATCCTATCTATTAGTTAAAAAGAAGCCTGCAGGAGCACCTCTTTAAATTTACCTCTGTAAAATAAGAGATCAAAATGAAAAAAGTCTTTTCTGCATCATGTCATCCTCTGATTTAACACAAAAACTCCCATTCACATCCCAAATCTTAATTACAAAGAAAAATACAGAAACCTTCCGGGCTACCTCTTCAGATCAGAATAAAAAAAGGGAATTTCGGCGTCGTGCCATCCTCGGATTTTAATGCAAAAGCTCCTCAAACTAAAAGAAAGACACTGAGTCGGCTGATGTCAGATAAAACTCTGGCTAAGTACAATCTGATATGAATAGTCAATCCATGGACTAATCTGTATTCAGCCTCCCAAGGGAGTTCGCACAAAGGGCCGTCACCGGCTTAGCCAATAAACTTATTCAAGTCAGTTTCAACACAGTGCGGCATGTTCCAACATAATCTGTCCGGGAGGTTGTGACCTCCACATCCCCTGCCTGTGGAATAAAGAGGACCTCAGGTCGGGATGACAGGAGAAGTCTTCCAAGGAGTTCATGTTACCACATGTCATAATAACAAGAAGCTACTGTTCCCCCGCCAGGCTCCTTCCCCCTTTGTCTTGGAGGGGCTCTGGACAGGGGCAGACAGGACGCGCTGGCAGAGCTGAAACTGAATATTATCATTGGGGGGAATCTTGTTTCATGTTACTGTGCACCCTGCTAGCCGTCCAGCTAGCCGGCTTCGCTTTCACAAACTCAAACACAAGTTTCATGCATGAGCACAAACTTCCCATTCAGACAAACCTGCAGCTCGCGGTTTCCTTCCTCGACCTACAAATCGTATTTATAGGTTCCGCACACCTTTCCTCCGCCGCGCATTCACACACACAAGCCCTGACCGCTTAACTCCCCCCGCTCGCCCTCCACGGCGATTGAGAGGTCAATATCTCACTTTACCGCCAGCTACACTTTCCTCTGTCACTCACGGCTCCCGCTCCATTCAAACGGCAGGTTCGCCCAACAAAGGAGGCCGCGGGGGAGCTGCCCGAGCCTTCCGCTTACACACACACACACACACACGCACACAAACACACACACATGCACACACACACACCGCGGACGCTGCTTGGAGCTTGACGGGTGCTTTGTGCTCGTCCGTCAGCCAGCTCCTGGGTCCTGAAGATACCTTCAGTCAGCGAGAGCGGCTCCCTGAAAGGAGGGATTCACACAGCTCTGAAATATTGATGCCAGGAGGGCACCTGGAGCACGCCGACCTTTTGACCTCACCTTTACATTCTTAGAGGAAGAGGCTGAAGGTCCGGGGTGTGGCTCTTTTCAGGGAATTTTATTTTGCTAGTAAACAAATTGTGTGTGTGCAGGAATCCAGTGTATCGTAAAAGTTTGAATTTTTAAAACAATGTGATGGTGAAATCTCCCCCCACCCACCCAAAAAAAAAAAACACCCACTAGAGGACAGATAGCACAGAGTTAGCCTTTGACTCTAGGACAGAGAAATGGAGGGATGAGAGAGAAAGATGGATGGGGAGGGAGTGGAGGTGGTGGTGGTGGTGGGGGAGGACAGAGAGGGAACGGGTCGGAAGTTTGACATTCCTGTGGGCGATGTGTGTCTCGTCAGTGAACGCGTTTGGATTCTTTTAACGGGAGTCGATACCCCCTTCCGCTTCCCAAGCACTCACTGTGAGCTGAGCCGGGGTAATGCCATTGAACAGGGACAATGGGACCTCTTAAAAGGCAGCTTTTAACTGGGCGTGTGCACGTGGATATCAATACAGCCGATAGTTTTCCATGTAAGAAGATCAAACGCAGAGACACTGGGTGAATCCTCAGTGAAGAAGCAGACGGATAAATAAATAAAAATGACTAGAGGGAGTTTGTTTTAAAGAGCATAAAGTGTTTCTGTTTTGCTTTTGTACAACATACTCTCTGTCCACCAATTTTTCTCTCTCTCTCTCCCCCTCTGTCCCCCTCTTTCTTTCTTTTTTTTTTTGCTCAGACACACATGCTCCAGCGTAAGCTCTTCAAGTTTAAAGCATGCGATTCAAAGGCGCTCGGGTCCCTGTATCACTGCTTTAGACAAAAGGGGCTCGCTCTTAGGAGATAGAGGGGACATCTGAGGCAGCGAGGGGGAGAGCGGGGGAGGACGGGGGAGCAGGGAGAATGAAAGAGAAAGAACGAGGAGGGCGAGAGAGACGGAGGGGTGAGACAGAGAAGGAGAGAGCGAGCGAGACAAGGGAAGGAGAGGAGGTGGGGGCGCGATTGCACTCTTTCAACTGCCTTTTGTGGGCCTCTCTGCAGATGTCACCAGCTGTTCCCCTGCACGGAGGGTTCCAGAGCGTGGAACATCGCCTCCGGCCCCGTCCTCGGCCACCTTTCAAGTGTCAATCAGACAGGAGGGGTTGGAGGGGCGGGGGCGGAGGACCGGTTGAGGGAGGCAGGAGGAAAAAGGGGGGAGTTCGGTGGAAGGGAGGCAAAGGGGGCCAACAGACTGGGCTTCGGTCACTGTCCTGAGAACAGTGCCAGCGATTTGCCATTGATTTAGCCCGGCCCGCCTCCCCCCCCCAGCCCGCTCAATAACAGAGAGGATGGAGCCAGCCGTGTGCGGCGTGCAGACAAAAGAGGCCCGTGGGCAAGGTTAGCTGGAGATCACACGGCTGCTAGGCTACTGCTTCCACGGGGCTACTGTTAGCCATAGTGTTAGTGATTAGCGATAGCTGATGCCCCCCCCCGCCCGCCTCCCAGACCCAACCCCTCCTCCCCGACCGGCGCTCCTTGGTTCAGCACATGCAGGACCGTGAGGGTGACCTACGATTAGATGGGGGGAGGCAAAGCAACGGCGGGAACAAGAAAAGTTGTCATTGCGAGCGAACAAGCAAACATAAAAGCGGCTGACATATGGCGCGATTGACACTGAGACAAACAGCGTCTAACGAGGAGGAGAAGGTGTGCTTAACACCGCTTAACCTTGGAGCGTCTAGTCGGCGGACATAACTCCAAGACACTTTTATTGACGACATCAATATCAACTGTACGCGTGTATAACCTTCTGATCCCGCCAGGGACGATGGCGCTGAAAGCAGCAGCGCTGAGCCGTTTAATCACCCAGACAGGGTCAGTGGTAGAAAACCCACAGACAGGAACCCAAACAATCCCTCCGTAGTTTACGTTGGCAGACAGGTCGAAAAATTGGTGCCGCCGTCGCATTGATGTGATATAATTTAAGGCCTGAAAAAACACCGCCGATCCGCTTGTTTTATTGACAGCCTGAAGTGAGAGTTGCGGACTCTCAGTGTATCTTATCAGGCGGCGTAAGTAGGTCTATTATACACACTATTGCTGCTGCCCTGCTGATAACCTCTGTGCTGAGGCTGTAAAACAAAGGCCTTTGAAGAGGAGAGGAACCGGTGGATTTCATTTGATTTATGTTCTCGGAAAACAAGATGGCCGAGCAGAGGTCCCAGACCACGGCTGACCTCGGGGTTTCCTCCTCGTGTGTCTGAGTAGTCGCTTTGTAGGGCGACAAGCAAGGAAAAACACACCGCGAGTACATGAAGGACTGCAGCGTGTCACAAGCAACAGCTGAGTCGTGCCGGCAGATACTGAGATCGTAGTAAACAGGCGAGAAGTCCTGAGATCTGCCATTGTTTGTATGTAGAGACTCCAGACTGACTGTCTGTGAGAACGCCGCTGAATGAGGGGAAGCTGTTTATATATAGAAAACGGTTGTCATGTTGTTGTGTGCTGTGGATTTTGTGCGATTTCAATGACGTTCGCTAATCTTAAGAAGCAGCCGTTCACTGGTGGATATCACTGTGGGAACTTGTTTTTTAGACAGGTTAAGGTGTGACATCATTTCTTTTTAAACCTCGGAGCTGAAGGTGTTTTACGTTGCTCCGGTCACGGTGATGTAAAGTCCTGCACCTCTATGGAAACAGCACAACCATGGTTAGAAGTTAACAGAAGTCAAAAATTTCTTTTTTTGTGGTATAAATCATTAAAAAATTAATCTTATTTTGCTTTATAAATATTGAAAAAATCTGGAATCATCATGTTTTAGTCAACAAGTTTATAAATACCCACAGATATGACAAATACTGGAGACACAGGGATCTACGTACTGTAGATATTTTACTACTTTTACTACATTTGTGATGTGTTTCCATCCTTGTTTCCTGTCAGTTGTGTATAAACGCAGCCTGAATTTTTGTCATGTGACTCAGTCGTGGCTTCCTGGCTGTACTGAGGAGTAAATCTGTTTTTATTTATTTTTTTCTTGCAAAATCTTCTTCTCACAAACTCAGTATTTTGGGGAAACTTTAAATAAGGCACGTAGGATGAAATGATTTAGATGAAGCATCACAACCTTGTTTAGTTTTCTTCATGGAGCTGTATGTCACACCTGATCAGATCAAGAGAAAAGCTGAAAATTCAACAATTCTTTCTGTCTTTACAGTTTCTTGATCTGACTAATGGTGTAATTTCGGTGATTTTTCTCAACAAGACAACACGCCTGGTTTTGGGATTCAGAAGTTTAACAGCAAATTTAGTGACAACCTCCCCCAAATATATATTTTTTAATGATAATGGATGTCTTATAAACATTATATAAGATTTTAATCACTTGTTTACTTCTAGTTCCTCCACATAAAGAGTCAAAATCACATTTCCTGCCTTGTGAACAAGAGATGACCCCTTTGCAAACTGTGGCCGCCAAACAAAAGGAGGCCAAATCGCTCGTCTGTCTGACATGTCGCAAAACACAACTTCAGTCAAGGGGCCAGCACTTTTTTCCGAGCAGTAATATCCTTGGGCATTAATCACCCGAGTCATAAATCAAAAGAGCGTGACCATCCCTCGGCTTTAGCGCCCCGTCGCATCCCTCCTTCGCGCTGCCCCTCTTCCCTGCCGTGCATACACTCTGCAGCGTCCGCCATTAGAAAAAGTTGAAAAATCATAAATCAAACGAATGACCTCAGCTATCCTGCCACACGCCACCATCACGCCTCCCCCTCCTCCCCCCGCCGCCCCCCCACAACTCGTCCCCTGCTCCCCTCCCGCCAGACCGTCACCCTTTCATCCTCCTCGACCTTCTACCCATCAGAGTTCATCAAACGCGTCAGAAATCAAGAGTGGCTTCCTCAATATTTCCTCATCATCCACCCTCCATCTCCCGGATTTGGAGCAAGCGCTGACCGAGCCGAACGCCCACCTCCAGGCCGAGGCCGCGGGGTCACCGCCGGGTCTCGTGGCCCAACCGGCCGATTGTGTCTTTGTCCCACCCGGTCTGAAGCTCTGCTAACTTTAGGAGGCTGCCTTCTTGCTGGCGGAGGTGGCCCCGTGGTCACAGAGTCCTGTGTTTTTCTGATCCCCTCCTGCAGAAGTGAAAAATAGCAGGAAACGTATATCTGTCATTGTCCATTCAGGAGATCACCTGTAAGGAAACGAAGCGGCCAGCAAGTGCTGACACAATCATCCCTGCGCCTAGCAACACATCCTGGTTCCGGCCCAGACGCGAGGGACCGTACAGTACGTCTGAGCGGCGGCGCTTCCTGCCCCAGAAGGCAGATGGAGGGAGGGGGTGGGGACGGACGGCAGGTTAGCACGATTTGAAGGGGGAATTCTGGAGAGAGACAAATAAAGACTTTGGTGCTGGATGATTGAAGGAAAGGTCACACAATCAGAGCATGTCCAAATGTTTTCAGTGGTTAAAGAGACACTGAGACAAGTAAATCTGTCGTGGAGAATCAAGAATCAAGACTAAAGTCACCCTCAGATGCTACAGGATATAAACCTGTGAGTAGAAAACGACCCGGTAAGTCGGCCGTGACACCTGCTCTGCGTCATTTGCTGCTTGAATGAACTCCTTCAGTCACGCATGTTTTCGGCGGTTTTTCTTAATCCTGACTCAGCGAATGACCACCGTTTGATCCTCTGTGTTGTTGTGATGTCGTGTTCCTCCCATTACAAAGAGTACCAGGAAACGGAGGCCCCTGGAGAGACGAGAAAGAGACCCTGTTTATCCTGAGCAGAACCCGCACTCGTGATTACAACCCAGCCTTGCACCTGGCCCCACTGACATGCCAAGTACACACACACACACACACACACACACACACACACAGGCCAAAACATCAAATACACCATACATGTCAGCAGATAAATGCGAGCAAACATAGATTTCGGGGACGTAAATGCAAGAATCTTAAAGCAACATTTAAACACTTAGATGAGCAGCAAGCGTTTTTTCTGATGCTGTCGTTAGGATGGAAAATAGAGACGAGGTTGAAATGAAGAGCCCATATTCTCAATAATTACTAATTATTCTGAATGAAAATATATCCTGCAGGATCTAGTCCTGAAGGAATAAAAGAAAGAAGAAAACTAGAAATATTAGTCAGACGGCACATTGAGCTGAGCTTCAGATTTTAAGCCGGCTTAATTAATTTATAATGTATTCTCTACATATTACAGGATGTAATATGCTGTACGTATTATGTAGGTACAATGCTTCACAAATTAATTAGACCACCTGTCTAATGTTTTAAGCACTGTACATATATATATGTACATGTAGAAGAGCTTTAATGAGGAGTCAGCTCTCCAAGTTTTACTGTTTTAAACAGGAATGAAGAATTTTAAACTGAATTCACCGTTTTATACCCAAATCTGAGCCACTGGGCTTCAGACATGAATCAAGCATAACATTCAACCACTGAAACTATTTTTTCTGTTCAGGAATAAAAGTAAACAACTAAAATCTGACGTCTTAGTCAAGAAATATGAATGTGCTTTATTTATTATTTTTTCTTTTTTGTGTGTAAAACAGTGCATTTGAAAATTCATGGATAACAATAATAATAATTATATTTTAGCATTAAAACCATGACGGTTAACACACCAGTATGTAGAAGCTCTTTAACCAAAATAATATCTTTTTAATGCAAAAACATAACAAATGATATCAGTAACTACCAGTGCTGTTAATTTAGGGCAGCTGTGGTATAAACCTGACACTGGGTGGTGGTCCGGTACATTTGTTAAGCGCTGTGTATTGTACAGAAAGTTATGATATAGTCTTAAATAAATGAAAAACAGAAAAACTTACACTGCATTTATTCCTTGAGATTCTTTTTCATGTGCTTTCCTCTTTACATTCATGCCGTGATGTTTGCTGGCTTAACGTACGTTTTTGTCAAACATAATCGCTGAAAGAGGAACAGCTGTAGAACAGTAAAGACGTTATTCAGATGGTTACACACTTACCAGCTGAGTCCATTCGATGTCATAGAATTTAGAAATTCTTGCAGAACCATGTGACTGTTTTTTCTGTGTATGCTCGATGGTGCTGTTTGAGAGAAGAAGCCTGCTGCTCCACAAGGACGACAGAAAAATGGTGCACGTTGTCTTCTCCGAGTTTTATAAAAGAGCGTCAAGCGGTTTCTCAGAGCTGCTCAGAAGTAGCTACCCTGGAGCAGGTCATTTGTTTTTCACTGAAATCGACCCTGAAAGAGGTTCTACATGTGCGGTTCCTGCAGGTGGAACATGCACAAAAGTTTGGGCCACCATAAAATGGCCCACAAGTTCCTACAGCAGGAGACGGAGAAGCATTATTATACTGTACATTCTCTGTAAGCATGAGTTTTTGCATTATGTACCACTGAGCAACTTCAGATGGTTGACATCCTGTTCAAAGGAGACACTAAAGTGGCAAATGTCAAAATGCAGAAGGTCCTCTCTAGCATTTTCAAAACAACAGTTGCTGACCAAAAGAGCTTTCCACTAAAGAAATAAATGTTTGGATGGTCTGTGAAACATGGCGGTGAAAGACAACCTCTGGATGTGTGAAGGGCTGATTCTAATCTCACAAAACATACTGATTCATAGCTACAGATGATCTGAACACTGTCGTTTATCTCTGCCAGTAGATCCCCCTAAATCCTACACACCGTTTCTTTAATAGAGCTGTAGGTCAGTTATAAGACAGCAGATAACAGCCTTAAACACAGCAGTGCAGAGAAAGAAAGAAAAAAGGTTGGAAATGCCTCAGACAGTAGTAGAAGGGGTGTGTGTGTGTGTGTGTGTGTGCAGTCGCAGTAGGAGGGTTTGCTTTATGAGTTGACGAACTCCCACAAGTAATGATAAAGGTTATTGATACACGGAGTCCGTCTGTGTTCTGTTCTGTGTTCTGAGCTTTAAACACTGATTTTGACTTCTGGCTTTGGACAGAAAACTGCCGGCATGCAGGTATGAAGACGGCACCAGAAATCAAAACCGGCTCAATCATCTGAAGGAGTTGTAATTCTAAAAATAAACACACTTATCATCAGCCTTGGAAAATATTGCAAAACGCTTACTAACCCCTGTGGGAACAAACCGAGCGCACCGGCGCATTGATTGGGCAATGCTTTCTAAGAATTCAGAGGGAGGCGTTTATGTGTCTGAACTTTATTCAGACACAGACCGCAGGCCACTGGGAACTTTTTATTTGTATATGCTCTCACCCAGGAAACATACATTACACTACTGCTAAAAATACGCTGGCCAAAACCACCAAACACGCTGAATCCAATCCAATCTGGCAGCGGGGCTTTGTATTGTGTGGCCGGTGCAAAAAAAAAAGAAAAGAAAAAGTGCTCTGACATCTTGTGTTTTGTGCTCACGAGGAGTCACATTGCAAACTGGCGGAATCAAAGACTCGCTGAAAACCTTCAACGGCCTTTTTTTTAGTCCTTCTTTTGAGCTGAAAGAACTGTGAGGAGGGTGTAGCTCCATATCTTTCATGCTCCTTTTTTTTTATTTACCTCTCCTTTTCTTTGTGGCACACACTTGATCCGTTTCTCATTTCTGTGGTTTCTTAAACTCCTTTCCCACTTTTTTGTCCCCCCCCTCCCCTCCTCAAACCTCTTATTCTCACCTTTAAATTCAGAGCTGTTGAGGGGGAATAGATTTGGAAAGTCTCTCTTTTAGCTTCTGTCGCGAACACAATTACAAACGCCTCTTGTGTTTCTGTGTCTCTCTGCCGTGTTGGCTGCCAGCTCTGGAGGAGCTCCATTGTCTCTTGGACCAGCACCTGTCACCACAGTGTTAAAATGCAGAGGAGAGAGGCCGAACGGAGAAGGACGCCCTCAGCAGGCCACTACATATGTGTGTAAATGCTTTAATTTGCGGACGCGCGCACGTAAACACATGCTCACGAGTTATTCCTTGTTAAATCGGGGAGGGGCGTATTGGAGGTGTTGTGGAGGTCACCGGAGCTGTGTGAGTGTGTATGTGAGATTAATCCGCCGAGCAGAGACAGTTTGAGCTGTTAAACAGCTGAGTGTCAAAGGGCTTTTATCAGGGCGAGTGGCGCCTACACTGACACACACCACTCGCACATTCAAGTATGACACAAATGCATCAAATTAGAATCCGTCCGTCCGCACACACACACTCAAAACGCGCTGGCGGCCTAAGTAGATGGCAAAGATACCGTTATCGTAAGCAGAGCGCCACACACACACACACACTCACACTTCCAGATCCGTCTTGCCCGTCCAGACGCAGCGGTGAAGCCAGCTGTTGCTACTTTTCACTTTCGGCGAACATGACAAGAGCATGTGATGGGAACATGCAGCAGCGGTGCATGCAAGTGTGTGTCATCTCGAAGAATGGATGTGAGCTGAGCTAGCGGCGTTGCTGGGCTGCCATGTTTTCTATCTCAACCTACGAAAATTGATTGGCTTTTGAATGCAACTCAGTATATTACCTCAGTTTTACATTCTAATGGCAAGAACAGAAAATAAGAATAAAATGACAAATTCCACTCAGATTCAGTAACACATGCAATTAATGACTCCTGACACTCGCTTCACACTGCTCCACTGATCCACAGGTGCATGTAAAATGCCAAGAAATGCAGCAGCGAGCCAGCAAAGAGCAGAGAAGAGGAAGATGGTGAGCAACGAAAACAGATGTTAGCAGTGCAGGAGTCTCCACAGGGCTGATGCTGGACGCCGTGAGAGGGACTCAGTGGTTAATGTCAGAGGAGGTTAAGGGACGGTGGGTTGGGTTAGACCGCAGAACTGATCCAATGTCTCCACAGAGCACCTTCTGGTTTCAGATTTAACTCATAAAAACTGATCTCTGTGTATCAGAGTTGATGTTTTCCATGAAAATAAATCTATGGTGCCCTCAAATGGCTCAGATGTAACTCCATGCTGTCGCTTCCTCTAGAAAGTGCAGATCTACGTTGGCTCTGCCTGTGTTTCTACCCATTCCCTCCACCTCACTGCAGCTGGAGCGCACCAGCTCACCCACAGCTCTGCTTTAAAACTATGCAATGACAAGTTAAACATGAGTGCAAATCAGTCGTACATGTTTAAACCTCAAACCAACTCTGAGCATTGCCACAGACAGTCCCGCCCTGCCAGCTGTCTGGATTGGTTCCTTAGGTTTATGCATAGACTGTATAAAAGATGGACGTAGCAACCGGCCCTGAAAAATGAAGCCAACCCGGAAGTGTCAAAAACCTGCAATATCACTACGTCCACTAGCTGCTGGCTCCAAAAAGCCCTGGCTCCCATAGGCTGGAATTGGAAAAGAAGTGATCACAGATCACCAAATGCTGCATTCCTCCAGCTCAGGATTGTTTTCTTATTAGTTTTCATGGTCAAATCCAGAGATCAGGTGGCCAATCTGAAAATAAATCAACACTGAACTTTTTAAAAATCGTCAACATTTTGGGGGGCAAGAGGTGTGGCTGGCTTGACTGACACTCGGCAGTGACGAAGTGAGCAGAAGGCGGTAAATGTGGGCGGGCAGAGAGGGCCCGCCTCTCAATCCGTCTGACCAATCGCTGCTCCTATGGCTCCGCCCCCCTCCCACTGACTCCAAAAATCCAAGATGTCAACCAGGAAGTAGCAAAACTCTGGCTTCATTTTCTCAGTGCAGAAACCAACGGGTGACGTCACGGTAGCTACGTCCATCTTTTATACAGTCTGTGGGTTTATTACACATGAAACCCTTTAAGTCTGAACCTGTGTTTTTTAAAACCCTCGTCAGTATTCGGCAGTTTCAAGGCAGAAATCCTCAACCTTGGTGTTGACTGTTTACTTCACTCATGATGTGAAAACCACCGTATGAACAAGTTACCAGGGTCTTCTATTTAGCGAGTCTATGACATTGGGTGAACAGTGGTCGCAAGTTAAAAACACTGGGTGACTAAACATTTCATTACTCTCTAAAGGCGCCTGTCAAGGGTGTTGCAGCAGTAATGGTACAAGTCTGCTGCATGTCACGCTGTGCAGGAAGGTCTAATAGAATCTTCATCTCCAAGTGTGTCAGTCTGTACAAAATCAATCTGGAGCAGGTCAGACGGTGTGACGAATGTGTGTTAAATCATAGCAGAACGATGTAAATCACAGAAGTATGTGAGAGCAGAGACACGTTTACTGACATGATGAAACGTGTGTGACTTATAGCGCTGGCCGCTGCCTCGTTTCTTGTTCTGTTTGGGTTGGAGCAGCACTGTTAGAACTTAAAATCTTAAAATTCGGATTCTGCCAAAGCTCCAAACCAGCCATCGACGGATGTGCCTCACGGTGAGATTTACGTCCATGTTTCTCACACAACTGCCAAACTGTGTCTCAGTTTGCCCAAAATCGCGTCGCGTCGAGGGACCTTTAATTACCATGAAGTCCTCATCAGCAGACAAGCTGCCTCAGAGCGAGATGAGTGGGACTCCGAGCAGGAAGCTGGCTCCCGGTAGAGCTGTACGTCTGCGTCTGGTGTTGCTTTTGTGATAAAATCATTAAATTATCTTTGACAAGCTGAAATGTGGCGTTCAACTTTTTCTTTGTAGGACGAATCTTCTCCTCTCGTCTCACTCGGATCTGGTTTTGGAACAACGGTGTTCACATTTCAAGTCGGTCAGTTTCCTGAACCAGTGTGAGCTGTAGTGAAGCTGCTCCATAAGCTGCTTAGCCTCCAGACTTGCAATGTTGTGACTACATGTCCATGTATTCATGAACAAGAGCCCCTTTGTACATTTCTCATGTCTGACACATGCACGTACAGACATATATACATAAATACACCCACTTCTGTGCACAGACACTTGCGTATCGTGCACTCCTCCCCCAGTATAACCTACATCTTTATCTAAATGAAGGCATGTTTTAGATTATCATGCTAATGCAAAGCCATTGTTTACCCAAACCACTTTCCTCTGGCCTCCTAGACGCTCCTCCTCCTCCCTCCTTCTCTCCCTCCTGCCCCTCTCGTCCTACCCCCATCTCCGTGCGGACCTCCTGATTGTGCATTTGCAGCCCCAAAGTCCTCCATCCAGCCATTATCTCCTCTTATCTCTGTCTAAGTCCCCGTCGCTCCTGCCCAGAAAATGGCCTCATATTGTTGCCCAGGAGGAGTTAAGACGCTCTTGGCCGCACTGAAACGCTCCCAGCAGATGTTTCACCATTTGAGCGCTTTTTATTGCCGGCGCTTTTTTCTTCCTTTCAGGGGCGGAGGGAGGAAGAAAGAATAGGATGGATGGAGGGGAGCGGGGACGGGTGGCGGGGAAGGGAGGAGGTTTTAAACATTAGAAGGCCAACAGCTGGTTGCTTCTCCCTCCCTGGGTGCATTAACCTCTTTGGCCCTCTTGCAGCAGTGCCAGTACAAGGAGCCTCTCAGCATCTGGAGCTTAAGTAGGGCGAAAATATCACTGTTGCCACGGCAAGGGGACAGCAAATCCTAGAAACAGGCTGTAAGATGGGAGAGCAGGTCAAGCCACCGCAAATGCTGCAGACACGGCGGGCTGGTGAATGTCTTAGGCAGCATGAGATCATAAGCCTTTGCTGAAAACAACAACAACAACAAAAAACAACAACTAAACAATCAGTTTCCTGCACAGTTAAAGGGATGCTTTAAGGTACAGTTCTGTCACACTGATGCAAACTCTTGATTACCAACTGATGACTTTTTTTGTTCACATTTTTACCAGCTGGTTATGTAAAAAAAACACACTTTTTTTTTATTTTAAAACAACAACAAAAACCGTTAAAGTATTTTGAAATGCAACTGCTTAAATGCCATTTTGCTGTGTTACATAACTGCTGTTAGCCTGAGGGGCATTAACATTTATTGTGTGAGAATTACAAACTACGAAGCTCTGAAAATACATACGTGCTGCATCTAGAGAATCAATAAAAATAACAGTTTTATCTTTCATGAGTCACTGATGAGTGATTTCAGTGGAGAGCGACTCGACTCGTCACACAACCGCCTCACGTCTGAACAAGCACTCGGGTCAGCGTTCTGTAAAAGTCAAAATAAACGTTTTATGAGGTTTTTTCTGTGTCGCTACGTCGAAATTAAATTGTTAAAAAAAAAGAACTTAAGCATTGTTATGATCATTTAAATGAATTAAATATCTCAATCTTCAACTTTTATACACAAAATAAGTTTGAAGAACTATGAAATACTTTCAAAGAACCAATTGTAAAGTTCTTCTAAAGTTTGATAAGTCAATATAAAAATAATCCCTCTTACTGTGTGACTGCAGCAGAAAAGGTTTTGAAGTATTTTACTGGCAGCAGATTTTACTGTAAGATTAAATGATGATGTGAAAATGTAGTTGAATCACTGGAAGCCTCGGCGAGGATCCCTCATGGTTAAAGCTACGACAGCAAAATATGAACTCCATATGTGATGCAACGTTTATGTCTGCAGCACCACAGAGCTTCCTGGAAATGTGCCTGACTGGAGCTGTATGAATTAATGTTGTCTAAATGACAGAAAACAATCACTTTATTAGATCGTCACATGTCTATCTGTGGCAGAAACGTTCTGTAGTGTGCAGTTTGAGGTTAACTGAATGGTGGCACAAGCTGCCAAACAAAAAGGGAGATTTCAGCAATATCCAGTCAACTTAAAGTAATAAAACCACGTACAAAAAAACTGCCAGTGTAATAAAGACACAAACATGACCACAACACGATGAACTCTGTCACATTTATTTCATACTACACGTGTTATACTTTACCATCAGCACATCTGTCAGCGCCTCAATCTGTTTATTTTAGTTTATTAATACAAAAACACAACCCTAGTCGTAAACCCCAAGAAGAACTACATATTTCATGGCGTGTTCAATCACGTTGTATTGTAGCGCTACTGGAAGTTGTAGTTCTTTCTTCAAAATAGTAGTTTTTTTCCTAAATGGAGGGTGAAATATAAAACTTTAAGGGTTTTAGATTGATGAGGAACACGTTTATTTGGACTGAATTTACAGATTAAATTGATATATATATACAGGTGAAATAAAATGTTTACCATTACCCAAGCAACGAGTAACTGCAACAGAACTTCTGATCTCAGCTGTCAGCACATCTTTGATTTAAAACCAAACTATCCCTCTGGCTTGCAGACCAGTATTGACATATTTAAGTCATTTAGTTGTGTTTACTCACCGTGTCATCGTGCGTTTTATGTACATTTATCATCTCAATCTTAATTTTGTGTTAACTTTAAGTTGCTGTTGTTGCTTATTGCCCAAATATTTTGGAAAAAATGGGAAGATGTGTGCTATAAGTAGTTCTAGTGAGACAACTCACAGCAGCAGCTCTGAACATGATCCTAATAAAGTTCTATCAACCTTTATTCTACCATATAAATCCTGTCCAATATTAATAATGATAAAAAGAGAGAGGGGAGACAGGGGTGATGGACGGAGGCTGAAGAGGAGGAGTGGAGGGTGGAGGATGGGTGAGGAGAAGGGGAGGATGAAGGGGAGGTGGGGGGAGGCAGAGGGAGCTGCTGCTGTCCAGCCTGAACCTTCTGGTCGCCGCCACAATCCTTCAGTGCGACCAGGCCTCTGTCTTTGGCTTTGGCCTGTTTCTGTTGCTTCTTCAGCTCCTTCTTTCTCTTTCTTTTTAAGTTTTTTCTCTCTCTCTCTTTTTTTTTTTTTTGCTTCTGCAAAAGCTAAAAGTACGATTGTCAAACAATGTTATTGCATTTACAATCCTTAAATAAAAGTAGCAGCAATGCAAACATATGTACGGTGAAAACAGAGTCTTCCTCCAAAGTCAGAATAAAACACGTGACAGCTCAATAACAAAGGTCTCTGCTACTATACACTTAAAAAAATTGTAAATTCTATTCAACAACCTCAGAATAACAACAGACTAAGTAGTAAATTAACTTCAGGTTTATTTTTATTATCAGAAATGGAGCAACAACATCGTTTGGGAGTAAATATCTACACGTTCTGGTTCAATAATGTCCTCAGTGTCCAACATTGTCGTCTGTGGCTGCCGGAGTGAGATTTAAATCAAACACTGTCACACGTTACTCTGTGGAAATGTAGTCTTCGTTATATTACTTCTTTTCCCTGAAGAAGTTCATCCCATGTTGCACAAAACCATCATTGTTAGCTTCTCTTACACACACACACACACACACACACACACATGCAAGTCAGTCACCATTCAGCAGCCGCCACTTTGAACATCCAAAGTGTACCTTTTCTTGAGTAAACAGGCCGATTGTCTGCGCTTCTCTCAACCCCTCAGCAGCTGCTTCTCCTTAAGCCACTGCCATGGCCGTCATCATTACCATCATCATCATCTTTATAATCAGCCTGCTTAAACACAAGACAACAAAGGCAGGGACTCACAATGGCCCCAGTGGCTTTGAGGAACATATCAAGGCTTAGCGAGAGAAAAGACAGAGGGTTTACTGTCTTTATTTGAATAGGTAGCCTTTGCCTCATGCAGGGCTTGGCCCTTTCTTCATCTTTACTCAGTATTGGGTGTTGTGTGCTCAAGGGAAAGGTGTGCGAGTGTGGGTGGGTGAGAGCGCGACAATAGGGGCAGGTGCTTCCGAGTTTACCTTCGTGCAGTTTGTTAGCTCAGGGAATAGACACACAAACACACAATGCTCAAGGAGAAGCGTTTTCTCTCTGACACTTGCCTGCTCGTCTGTCATCTGTGGCGCAGATGATCTCTTCCTTTTGAAATGAATGTGTATCATATTGCTCATGTCTGAGACTGACGGTGCTTTCACAGCTTGGCCGCCGATGACAAGCGTCCACTTCCCGTGTTGATACGCACATAACACACTGTACTCCCCAATTAAATCAGGTTGTTTAATGTATTTAAAGGGCCACTCACTGGTTTCACACGTCAAAATATGTTCAGTTAGAGAACTGCACAAAGTGACTGGTGGTTGGGAACTTTCTTTGGTTTAAGAAAATTAAATGTCAA